>NC_056747.1:199108619-199186119 GCF_019279795.1 Protopterus annectens
TCCCAGCAAGTTATGTGTCACCATCTATGTCTGTAGAATCCCATAGCTCATACCTAGACCTACTAGAGATACTCACCATTAAAACAAATACCCTATTTATGGGAGACTTTAACTACCCCTCTATAGACTGTGAAACATTCACTGCCTCAAATTCACATGCACAATGATTTCGGACTTCATTAACACAAACACCTTTGCACCTTTCACCAGTGCGCACATTCACCAGAGGTTCAAATATACTGGACCTGGTACTCAGCAGTATGGGAAAGCACTGCACCCCCCTCCCCATGTCACATCCTCACTGGTGATATCAGACAACAAACTGTTACCTTTGAAATAAAAATCAACTTGGTAACCCCAGCAAACCCTGTAAAAATTAGG
Source organism: Protopterus annectens (assembly GCF_019279795.1). Taxonomy (NCBI): domain Eukaryota; kingdom Metazoa; phylum Chordata; order Ceratodontiformes; family Protopteridae; genus Protopterus; species Protopterus annectens. The sequence goes on from NC_056747.1 coordinate 199,109,001, forward strand.
AAGTATTTCAAAGCAAACTACAATCTGTTAAGCAATAGTCTGTCAAAATTCATTGCCCTCCCAACCCCAAGTTCACAGCAACCTATGCAAAATTATTCACAGAGACCTGTACAACCACATAAAAGCTGTATATAGGCTGCTCTACCTACTAGAAGTAAGCCAAAAACAAATTGAAAACAAACCACACTAGTGGAATCCTAACCTTAATAGGGCACTTAACAACAGGAAAAAGGTCATGGCTAAAATAAGGAAAATCAACTCTCTTAATGATAGGAGCTCTCTAATTTAATCTAAACAGGAATTGAAGAGGATTAATTAAGTCCTACAAAACCAATTACAAGGTCAAGATAGCCTCATTGGCTAAATATAACCACAAGGCCTTCTACAGCTATCTCCAAAGCCTGAAAGGCAGCACACACCTGTGTGCAGAACTGGTGGTCAGTGGTGCCACTGTCACTGAGCAGAGCAACGTACTGACTTTGATGTCTGATGAATTCAGCTCAAACTTCACCCCCACTCTCCCATCTACCCCCATGAAATACTAGCATAACCCCAACTATTAACATTGAAAAACACAGCCTCAGTAGGTCCCAACAATATCCTGGGAGGCCTCCTAAATAGCTTGAAACATGACTTATCAGGACCACATGAGTCATGTTTAACCTATAGCCTCAAAAAAGGCTTTGTATCATGAGAATGGAGGACTGCAATGGTTAGCTCACTCCACAAGGGTAGACCATCAACTGACCATGGGAACTACAGACTCATTAGTCTGACTAGTCTAATATGCAAAGCCATAGAATGAGTTATCATGAAAATGAGCAACAAAGGCATAACCAAACTTCAAATACTGGACCCAACCCAGTTTGGCTTTGTCAAGGGAAGTTCATGCCTACTAAACCTGGTGGACTACTTTAAGAAGGTCACCAAGGCAATAATGAAGGGAAAATGGGGCGTACCCCCTACCTGGACCTGGCTAAGGCATTCAATAGAATATCCTAACTCAGGTATAATTGACAGATTCACTGAACTGGACATAAACCCCTACATAACTCACTGCACTGCCAGCTGGCTCACAGACAGGACACAAGAAGTCAGGATTGGTGAGACCACCCCCACTGAGAGACCGGTCACTAGTGGGGTACCTCAGGTCTCCGTGCGGGGACTGCTCCTATTTGCCATCTACTTCTTGGAAGTAATGGCTGATGTCATGGGCCTTTGGCTAAGTTTACAGATGACTGCAAATTGGGAGCTACCATGATTTCCCACATGACACAAACATCTTACAAGAGGGTCTAACACAGACAAATAACTGGTGCCAAAGTCATAGATTAAAACTCAATGCCTAGAAATGCATTATAGTATCTTTTGGGCAAAATGACACCTGGGCTAATTACTCCATTTATAAGGCACCCCTAAAAGTTGACCAGCAGTAAGGCATCTGAGAACATATATAAACTATAGTCTGCCTTTGACTAACATGTTGCCAAAGTAGTAAGAAAATCATTCTATGTCACACATCTTATAAGTAAGGGCATGGCATCCAGGTCCAAGGAATTCATAGCACTACTTTATACTGCCCTGCTCAGACCTATCATTGAGTATAATGCCTCCTTTGGTACATCACCAGACATATGCAACAGTTGGCATGCCCAAAATGGCTCCTTACCAGAAGAATGCAGGGTATAAACAATTGTCCTATACAAATCACCTTAAATCCTATCCATATACTTGCTCCCCTACAGGTTACTGAGAGGTGATCTATGCCTGGCATACAAGGTATCCTCGGATCCAGCTCTGATGGACCTTTTGCACATCCACAAAATGACCAACAACAGAACCACTATATCCAAAGATATGAATTTTGCTTGTGACATAAATAAGATTCCTTGGCAACACAGATATGTGTCTCAGAGGATCCCCATGCTCTGGAGCAGCTCCCCATCCATGTAAAGCAGAGTCTGTTCTTAACCATATTTAAGCATAACCTTGACCACTGGATGGGAACTGGGAAATGCACCCTGGGTCTGGTCCCCGTATCTCTGCTAGACATGGGCAGACAATAATGTCCAAACTATCATACCCCCCATAACCTCCAGAAATGTTCTAATTAACATACCTCCAATTCATAAATGCCGATGATACATAACGACACAATTGGATTGGGCTGCACTTTATAAAGGTCCTGGTGGTTGTTAGCCCAGTATATACCTATGAACCTCTGCATCAAATGCATGCTGATTGCAGTACACCTCACAAACATTTTAGGCAAATGCTGAGCTGCAATACTCCTCATACATGCTTCAGGTGTATGCAGATCTGCAGTTACCTCACATATGCTTCAGGTATATGCTGATCTGCAGTTACCTCACATATGCTTCAGTTGTATGCTGATCTGCAGTTACCTCACATATGCTTCAGGTGTATGCTGAACTGTAGTTACCTCACATATGCTTCAGGTGTATGCTGATCTGCAGTAATCCTCACATATGTTTCAGGTGCATGCAGCTCTACAGAAATCCTCAGATATGAATTCAGGTATATGCTGACCTGTCCTTACCTCACATATGCTTCAGATGTATGCAGATCTGCAGTGCACCTCACATATGCTTCAGGTGTATGTTGATCTACAGAAATCCTCAGATATGAATTCAAGTGTATGCTGACCTGTTCTTACCTTACATATGCTTCAGGTATATGCAGATCTGCAGAAATCCTCAGATATGCTTAAGGTGTATGCTGACCTGTAGTTACCTCACTATGCTTCAGGCGTATGCAGATCTGCAATTACCTCACATATGCTTCAGGTGTATGCTGATTTGCAGTTATCTCACATATGCTTCAGGTGTATGCAGATCTGCAGTTACCTAACATATACATCAGGTGTATGCTGACCTGTAGTTACCTGACATATGCTTCAGGTGTATGCTGATCTGCATTTACCTCACACATGCTTCAGGTGTATGCAGATGTGCTGTTACCTCACATATACTTCAGGTGTATGCAGATCTGAAGTTAACCTCACACGTGCTTCAGATGTATGCTGATCTGCATTTACCTCAGCACATGCTTCAGGTGTATGCTGATCTGGATTTACCTCACATATGCTTCAGGTGTGTTCTGATCTGCATCTACATTACATATGCTTCAGGTCTATTCTGATTTGCTGTTACCTTACATATGCTTCAGGTGTTTGATAATCTGAAGTTACCTCACATATGCTCCAGGTGTATGCAGATCTGAAGTTATCTCACATATGCTTCAGGTGTATGCTGATCTGCATTTACCTCACACATGTTTCAGATGTATGCTGACCTGCATTTACCTCACAAATGCTTCAGGTGTATACTGATCTGGATTTACCTCACATATGCTTCAGGTGTATTCTGATCTGCAGCTACCTTACATATGCTTTAGGTCTATTCTGATTTGCTGTTACCTTACATATGCTTCAGGTGTTTGATGATCTGAAGTTACCTCACATATGCTTCAGGTGTATACAGATCTGAAGTTATCTCACATATGCTTCAGGTGTATGCTGATCTGCATTTACCTCACATATGCTTCAGGTGTATGCAGATCTGCAGTTACCTCACATATGCTTTAGGTGTATGCAGATCTGCAGTTACCTCACATATGCTTTAGGTGTATGCAGATCTGAAGTTACCACACATACTCTTCAGGTGTATGCTGATCTGCAGTTACCTCACACATGCTTCAGGTGTCTGCTGATCCAAGTGGAGCCAAACTGGAACCATAATCTAATCTGTTAAATAGACGGCTTAATGGGCTAAGGGCAAGACAAAAGAGCAGTGGTGACAAAGAGTCACCCTGGAATGTCCACCTTTGAATTTTTATCCCCTGGATAATAATTTGTACTTAATCATGGCTTAGCTACAGAGCGGTTTGCCACTGTTTCATGGTCAATGCAATGTAATTGATCAGTGTAGGATGTATTTTATACATCTGCAGGCAAGCCTTTATCCATGAATATGGGATGCTGTAAAATGCTTTTTTGTAATCTACCCATGCCATGCTTAAATTCTTCCCCTTTTTACAATTCTTCATTATGACTTTAACAACAAATGCTCCTTTGTTCCATATGACTTTCTTTTGTTACTCCTTTCTTCCATATGACTTTTTTTTGTTACTCCTTTGTTCCATATGACTTTCTTTTGTTACTCCTTTGTTCCACATGAATTTCATTTGTTAATCATTTGTTACACATGAATTTATTTTGTTATTCCTTTGATCCACATGAATTTCTTTTGTTACTCCTTTGTTCCATATGACTTTCTTTTGTTACTCCTTTGTTCCACATGAATTTCTTTTGCTACTCCTTTGTTCTACATGAATTTCTTTTGTTACTCCTTTGTTCCATATGACTTTCTTTTGTTACTCCTTTGTTCCACATGAATTTCTTTTGTTACTCCTTTGTTCCACATGAATTTCTTTTGTTACTCCTTTGTTCCATATGACTTTCTTTTGTTACTCCTTTGTACAACATGAATTTCTTTTGTTACTCCTTTGTTCCATATGACTTTCTTCTGTTACTCCTTTGTTCCACATGACTTTCTTTTGTTACTCCTTTGTTCCATATGACTTTTTTTTGTTACTCCTTTGTTCCACCTGAATTTCTTTTGTTACTCCTTTGTTCCATATGACTTTCTTTTGTTACTCCTTTGTTCCACATGAATTTCTTTTGCTACTCCTTTGTTCCATATGACTTTCTTTTGTTACTCCTTTGTGCCATATGATTTTCTTTTGTTACTCTGTTGTTCCATATGACTTTCTTTTGTTACTCCTTTGTTCCATATGACTTTCTTTTGTTACTCCTTTGTTCCATATGACTTTCTTTTGTTATTCCTTTGTTCTGCATGAATTTCTTTTGTTACTCCTTTTTTCCATATGACTTTCTTTTGTTACTCCTTTGTTCCACATGAATTTCTTTTGTTACTCCTTTGTTCCATATGACTTTCTTTTGTTACTCCTTTGTTCCATATGACTTTCTTTTGTTATTCCTTTGTTCCATTGGCATGACTAATTTTCTTTTTCTAAATAACTATGAATGCTGTCGGTATCAGTTTATAAATTGTTGGAAGGTAAGTCATCAGTTCATAGTTTATAGGATGGCTTACAGGTACACTGTTAAGAAGGAGCATTGTTTTTTTCTGTTGTCAACTAGGCTGGTGTGTGTTAGAGGTGTGCATATAAGTAGTTCTTACTCAGAGATGGTATTTAACTTTTAGATATGATTGATAAGGAATGAGACTGGATTATTATCAAGTGTCTAGAAAACAGGTACAAGTGGCTTACACCTGTAGGTGTTTCCTTAGTGTAGGTTTTAAAGCTGATAGAGCCTGGTGGTTTCTTATATCACCTGGTATTTTATTCCATATAGTTGGACCTAATTTAGAGAAGGCTCTTTCTCCTATAGATGTCTGGGAAATGGGGTCTGACTAATTGGAGCCTTTCCTCATTGTTGTTTTTAATGTGTAGATTTGTCCTGCTATTGCTAACAGTTTCTTCTTTGAGTGGGCAACAACCTTGTTTTAGTATTTTAAAAATGGGAGTACTGGTGACAAGTGTTGCTCCGTGACTTATAGGGAGTTAACGGATAGCCTTAATTACATCACAGTGATGCATTTAGGCATGTGTTAAGGTAACAAATCTGCAAATCCTATTTTCAAAAGTCTGCAGTTTGTTGGTAGTATAAGATAACTGAATAGCATAACATGAGTGAGCTGTACTCAATTTTTGGGTCTGGTCTGCTGTTCTGACTGTGAGTGAGAGCAGATGAGAAATATGATAACAAAGTTTAAGTTGTGAGTGCACTTTATTAAGATTTTTTTTGGAGGGGCCCGGCACTGCATACAAAAGTTTAAGCATGGGTCTAGGGTCATTCCCAGATATTTTTGTTCTATGACATAGGGAATACTTTTGTTACTAGATTTTTTAAGTGTGAGAGGTGGGATTGATTGACTGATGGTTTCAAATGCCCTAGTCATATCTGTGCAGACTATTGTTTAGCAGTGTCACTGGTGTAACAGGTGGTACACTCACTTTTTGTGCAAAAGGTTGTGGGCTCTGTTCCCACACCAAGCAGATAAATTACTGATACTGAAGTGCAACATAAGGGGGTGCTGCACTCCTGAGTGTGCCATCCTTCAACTGAGACATTAAACTGAGGCTCCATCTGCCTGAGTTGGCAGTACCACAAGTGGAGGTAAAAAATGCCATGGCACTTATAAAAAAGAGCAAGGGATATTCCCTAATGCCCTGGCAAAATTTGCCCTACTAGTATAAATACCATCTTGGTCTTCCTGAAAAGAAGCCATTAGCCTAGTAGGACTAACTTGGTCAACAAAGGATAAATAAATAGAAATAAATAAAAGGCACCAGCTATAATAACGCCATAATTCATGTTGTTATAGATGATAATGGTGGCCGACAGTAGGGCAGTTGTACTGACAAAAGCTTTGCAAAAGCCATACTGCCTTTCACAAAGGAGTCTACAGTTATTAATAAGACTGAATAATTGTTTGCAGAGTAGTTTTTCAAAGATTTTAGTGAAGGAGCATTGCTTTAATCTAGTATCACTGGACCAAAGTTAGGACACCAGAAAAACTTCCACTCTTTATTGGTGCCAAGGATTACAAGGAAGCATTGGTTTAAGATTCCGTGGTAATCTTGTACATCCGTGGGTGCTGAGTGTTTTAACAGAGGAATTATAATAGTGTGTTTAAACAAACTAAGGATTAGACCCCAAGGATAAGGAAAGATTTATGATGTGGGTTAGTGATTTGGTTATTTTCTCAGCTGCAAGGCTTAGAGACATTGGGTGCAGGTGACTGAATTTTGAACCTTTTGAATTAATTTTAAGTAAGAGTGATTTAGCTTCTTTGGCTTTGATAGGAGAGAAATGAAACCTGGCTGCAAAGGATGCTAAGTGGGAGAACTAGGATTGTGAAGTGTTATTACTGCTGATGTTGGGAGAGTTGGATGAGAATTTATTGTTAATTTCTTGTAATGAATCTAGGAGAAAATGCCTGTAGTTTTCAACAATGTTAGATGAGAGAGAATGGAGTTGTTTAAAGGTGGGTTGTAATTACGATTATCTATAAGTTGCTTAATCTCATTTTAGAGTAATATAGGCATGGAGGCATATTTTGCTTGGTTATAATGTAGTCAGCTGTTCTGACAGTCTTTCTTTCAGCTCTACCAGGCCCTCTCCCTTTGTTTAAACTGTTTTTAATGTCATTTTTAACTAAAGCCATCATTTACTGCTTACTGTCTATTTGGGTAGAGGAAAGACTGAGTTATGAATTTATGACTGGATTTTGTAAATAGTTTGTGTGCTATAGATGGGTGAGTCTGACTGTATAAAGTACTCTAGTCAGTTGTGTCTAATAATGTATTAATTTGTACCAGCTTCTTTTGTGGAAATGCTCTTCCAATAAGGATTTGTGGAGGTATTCTTAGCAGTCTTAAGCTCAGGTTGAGAAGTCTGGACAGTGGTTGCTTAGGTTGTTTTGTAATGCATCAATTTTTAAGCATTTATGACTGATATTACTAAATAGAAGCTCATGTGTTAAGTTATTGTCAGGGTTTTTGTTAGGTTACATCAGGTGTGTGATGATCTTCAGTACATCTTACCAATGCATCAGGACCATGTTTCTATGCAGTAATACTCATATATGCATGATATGCACATTGATCAGGACCATGCTGCTATGCAGTAATACTCATATATGCATGATATCCATGCTGATCAGGACCATGTTGCTATGCAGTAATACTCATATATGCATGATATGCATGTTGATTAGGATCATGCTGCTATGCAGTAATACTCATATATGCATGATATGCAAGTTACTCAGAGCCATGCTGCTATGCAGTAATAGTCCTATATGCATGATATGCAAGTTACTCAGAGCCATGCTGCTATGCAGTAATAGTCCTATATGCATGATATGCATGTTGCCAAGGACCATGCTGCTATGAGGCAATACCCATATATGCATGATATGCATGTTGATCAAGACTGTGCTGCTATGCAGTAATACTCATATATGCATAATATCCATGCTGAACAGGACCATGCTGCTATGCAGTAATACTCATATATGCATGATAGGCATGTTGATCAGGAGTGTGCTGCCATGCAGTAATATTCATATATGCATGATATGCATGTTGATCAGGACGGTGCTGGTATGCAGTAATATTCATATATGCATGATATGCATGTTGCTAAGGAGTGTGCTGTTATGCAGTAATACTGCTATATGCAGGATATGCATGTTGCTCAGGACCATGCTGCTATGCAGTAATACTCATATATGTATGATATGCATGTTGATCAGGGCCGTGCTTATATGCAGTAATACTAACATATGCAAGATATGCATCTTGCTCAGGACCATGCTGTTATGCAATCATACTCATAAATGCATGATATGCATGTTGATCAGGGCCATTCTGCTATGCAGTCATACTCATATATGCATCACATGCATGCTGATCAGGACCATGCTGCTATGCAGTAATACTCATATATGCATGATATGCATGTTGCTCAGGACCATGCTGCTATGCAGTAATACTCATATGTGCATGATATGCATGTTGAAAAAGAGCATGCTGCTCTGCAGTAATACTCATATATGCATGATATGCATGTTGATTAGGACCATGCTGCTATGCAGTAATAGTCATATATGCATGATATATATATTGATCAGGACCATGCTGATCAGGAGTGTGCTGCTATGCAGTAATACTCATATATGCATGATATGCATGTTGCTCAGGACCATGCTGAAATGCAGTAATATTCATATATGCATGATATGCGTGTTGATCAGGACCATGCTGCTATGCAGTAATACTCATATATGCATGATATGCATGTTGATCAGGAGTGTGCTGCTATGCAGTAATACTCATATATGCATGATATGCATGGTGATCAGGACCATGCTGCTATGCAGTACTACTCATATATGCATGATATGCATCTTGCGCAGGACCATGCTGCTATGCAGTAATAATAATATATGCATGATATGTATATTGATCAGGAGTGTGCTGCCATGCAATAATACTCATATATGCATGATATGGATGTTGATCAGGACCGTGCTGCTATGCAGTAATACTCATATATGCATGATATGCATGTTACTCAGGACTGTGCTGTTATGCAGTAATGCACATATCTGCATGATATGCACATTGCTCAGGACCATGCTGCTATGCAATAATAATCAAATATGCATGATATGCATGTTGATCAGGGCCATGCTGCTATGCATCAATACTCATATATGCATGATATGCACATTGAACAAGAGCGTGCTGCTCTGCAGTAATACTCATATATCCATGATATGCATGTTGATTAGGACCATGTTGCCATGCAGTAATCCTCGCATATACATGATATGCATGTTGATTAAGACCATACTACTATGCAGTAATTCTTATATATGCATGATATGCATGTTGATTAGGAGCATGCTGCTATGCAGTAATACTCATATATGCATGATATAAATGATGATCAGAAGCATGCTGCTATGAAAAAATACTCATATATGCATGATATTCATGTTGATTAGGACAATGCTGCTGTGCAGTAATACTCATATATGCATGATATGCATTTTGCTAAGGAGCGTGCTGCTATGCAGTAATACTCATATATGTATGGTATGAGTGTTGATTAGGACCTTTCTGCTATGCAGTAATAGTCATATATGCATGATATATATATATATATATATATATATATATATATATATATATATATATATATATATATATATATATATTGATCAGGACCATGCTGTTATGCAGTAATACTCATATGTGCATGATATGCATGTTGATCAGGACCATGCTGTTATGCAGTAATACTCACATATGCATGATATGCATGTTGATCAGAAGCATGCTGCTATGCAGTAATATTCATATATGCCTGATATGCATGTTGATCAGGAGTGTGCTGCTATGAAAAAATACTCATTTATGCATGATATTCATGTTGATTAGGACCATGCTGCTATGCAGTAATACTCATATATGCATGCTATGCATGTTGCTAAGGAGTGTGCTGCTATGCAGTAATACTCATATATTCATGATATGAATGTTGATTAGGACCCTGCTGCTATGCAGTAATAGTCATATATGCATGATATATATATTAATCAGGACCATGCTGTTATGCAGTAATCCTCATATATGCATGATATGCATGTTGCTCAGGACCATGCCGAAATGCAGTAATACTCATATGTGCATGATATGCATGTTGATCAGGACCATGCTGTTATGCAGTAATATTCATATATGCATGATATGCATGTTGATCAGGACCATGCTGCTATGCAATAATACTCATATATGCATGATATGCATGATGATCAGAAGCATGCTGCTATGCAGTTGTATTCATATATGCCTGATATGCATGTTGATCAGGACCATGCCACTATGCAGTAAAACTCATATATGCATGATATGCATGTTGATCGGGACCATACTGTTATGCAGTAATGCTCATATATGCATGATAAGCATGTTGATCAGGACCATGCTGGTTATGCAGTAATACTCATATATGCATGATATGCATCTTGCTAAGGAGCATGCTGCTATGCAGTGATACTCATGTATGCATGCTATGCATGTTGATCGGGACCATTCTGTTATGCAGTAATACTGATATATGCAGGATATGCAGGTTGCTCAGGACCATGCTGCTATGCAGTGATACTCACGTATGCGTGATATGCATGTTGATCAGGACCGTGATGTTATGCAGTAATACTGATATATGCAGGATATGCAGGTTGCTCAGGACCATGCTGCTATGCACTGATACTCACATATACATGATATGCATGTTGATCAGGACCATGATGTTATGCAGTAATACTTATATATGCATGATATGCATGTTGATCAGGAGTGTGCTGCCATGCAGTAATACTCATATATGCATGATATGCATGTTGATCAGGAGCATGCAGGTTTGCAGTAATACTCATATATGCATGATATGCATGTTGATCAGAACTGTGCTACTATGCAATAATACTCATATATGCATGCTATATGCATAGCAGCATGGTCCCGATCAACACGCATATCATGCATATATGAATATTACTGCATTTCAGCATGGTCCTGAGCAACATGCATATCATGCATATATTACTGCATAACACACTCTGATCAGCATGGTCCTGATCAATATATATCATGCATATATGACTATTACTGCATAGCAGCATGGTCTAATCAACATGCATATCATGCATATATATTACTGCAGAGCAGCATGCTCTTTTCAGCATGCATATCATGCACATGATATTACTGCATAGCAGCATGGTCTGAGCAATGCATATCATGCATATATGAGTATTACTGCATAGCAGCATGGTCCTGATCAGCATGCATGTGATGCATATGAGTATGACTGCATAGCAGAATGGCCCTGATCAACATGCATATCATGCATTTATGAGTATGATTGCATAACAGCATGGTCCTGAGCAAGATGCATATCTTGCATATGTTAGTATTACTGCATATAAGCTGCCTGATCAACATGCATATCATACATATATTACTGCATAGCAGCATGGTCCTGAGCAACATGCATATCCTGCATATAGTATTACTGCATAACAGCACACTCATAGCAACATGCATATCATGCATATATGAATATTACTGCATACCAGCACCGTCTGATCAACATGCATATGCATATATGAATATTACTGCATGGCAGCACTCTGATCAACATGCCTATCATGCATATGAGTATTACTGCATAGCATGGTCCTGAGCAACATGCATATCCTGCATATAGCAGTATTACTGCATAACAGCACACTCCTTAGCAACATGCATATCATGCATATATGAATATTACTGCATACCAGCACCGTCCTGATCAACATGCATATCATGCATATATGAATATTACTGCATGGCAGCACACTCCTGATCAACATGCCTATCATGCATATATGAGTATTACTGCATAGCAGCATGGTCCAAATCAACATGCATATCATGCATATATGATTATTACTACCATGCTGCTATGCAGTAATACTCATATATGCATGACATGCACATTGGTCAGGAGCATGCTGCTGTCCATTAATACTCATATATGCATGATATGTATATTGATCAGGACCATGCCACTATGCAGTAATACTCATATATGCATGATATGGATGTTGATCAGGACCATGCTGCTATGCAGTAATACTCATATATGCATGATATGCATGTTACTCAGGACTGTGCTCTTATGCAGTAATACACATATGTGCATGATATGCATGTTGATCAGGGCCATGCTGCTCTGCATCAGTACTCATATATGCATGATATGCACATTGAACAAGAGCATGCTGCTCTGCAGTAATACTCATATATCCATGATATGCATGTTGATTAGGACCATGTTGCCATGCAGTAATCCTCACATATGCATGATATGCATGTTGATTAAGAACATACTGCTATGCAGTAATTAATATATATGCATGATATGCGTGTTGATTAGGAGCATGCTGCTATGAAAAAATACTCATATATGCATGATATTCATGTTGATTAGGACCATGCTGCTATGCAGTAATACTCATATATGCATGATATGCATGTTGATCAGAAGCATGCTGCTATGCAGTAATATTCATATATGCCTGATATGCATGTTGATCAGGAGTGTGCTGCTATGAAAAAATACTCCTTTATGCATGATATTCATGTTGATTAGGACCATGCTGTTATGCAGTAATACTCATATATGCATGATATGCATGTTGCTAAGGAGCGTGCTGCTATGCAGTAATACTCATATATTCATGATATGAATGCTGATTAGGACCCTGCTGCTATGCAGTAATAGTCATATATGCATGATATATATATTGATCAGGACCATGCTGTTATGCAGTAATCCTCATATATGCATGATATGCATGTTGCTCAGGACCATGCTGAAATGCAGTAATACTCATATGTGCATGATCTGCATGTTGATCAGGACCATGCTGTTATGCAGTAATATTTATATATGCATGATATGCATGTTGATCAGGACCATGCTGCTATGCAGTAATACTCACATATGCATGATATGCATGTTGATCAGAAGCATGCTGCTATGCAGTAGTATTCATATATGCCTGATATGCATGTTAATCAGGACCATGCCACTATGCAGTAAAACTCATATATGCATGGTATGCATGTTGGTCAGGACCATACTGTTATGCAGTAATGCTCATATATGCATGATAAGCATGTTGATCAGGACCATGCTGGTTATGCAGTAATACTCATATATGCATGATATGCATGTTGCTAAGGAGCATGCTGCTATGCAGTGATACTCATATATGCATGATATGCATGTTGATAAGGACCATTCTGTTATGCTGTAATACTGATATATGCAGGATATGCATGTTGCTCAGGACCATGCTACTATGTAGTGATACTCACATATGCATGATATGCATGTTGATCAGGACCATACTGATATGCAGTAATGCTAATATATGCAAGATATGCATGTTTCTCATTACCCTGCTGCTATGCAGGAATACTCATATATGCATGATATGCATGTTGCTCAGGACCATGCTGCTATGCAGTAATACTCATATATGCATGGTATGCATGTTAGGCAGGACCATGTTGTTATGCAGTAATACTCATATATGCATGATATGCATGTTGATCAGGACCATGCTGATATGCAGTAATACTCATATATGCATGATATGCATGTTGATCAGGATGGTGCTGGTATGTACTAATACTCATATTTGCATGATATGCATGTTGGTCAGGACCATGCTGCTATGCAGTAATACTCATATATGCATGATATGCATGTTGATCTGGAATGTGCTGCCATGCAGTAATTCTCATATATGCATGATATGCATGTTGATCAGGAACATGCAGGTATGCAGTAATATTCATATATGCATGATATGCATGTTGATCAGGACTGTGCTGCTATGCAGTAATACTCATATATGTATAATATATATGTTGCTCAGGACCCTGCTGTTATGCAGTAATACTCATATATGCATGATATGCATATTGATCAGGACCATGCCACTATGCAGTAATACTCATATATGTATGATATGTGTGTTGATCAGGACCGTGCTGCTATGCAGTAATACTCATATATGCATGATATGCATGTTGCTCAGGACCATGCTGCTATGCAGTAATGCTCATATATGCATGATATGCATGTTGGTCAGGACTGTGCTGCTTTGCAATAATATTCATATATGCATGATATCCATGTTACTCAGGACCATGCTGCTATTCAGTAATAAACATATCTACATGATATGCACATTGCTCAGGACCATGCTGCTATGCAGTAATACTAGTATATGCATGATATGCATGTTGCTCAGGACTGTGCTGCTATGCAGTAATACTCATATATGCATGATATGCATGTTGGTCAGGACCACGCTGCTATGCAGTAATATTCATATATGCATGATATGCATGTTACTCAGGACCATGCTGCTATGCAGTAATACACATATCTGTATGATATGCACAATGCTCATGACCATGCTGTTATGCAGTAATACTCATATATGCATGCTAAGCATGTTGATCAGGACCATGCTGCTATGCAGTCATACTTATATATGCATGATATGCATGTTGCGCAGGACCATGCTGATATGCAGTAATACTCATATATGTATGATATGCATGTTGATTAGGATCATGCTGCTATGCAGCAATACTCATATATGCATGATATGCATGTTGATCAGGACCATGCTGCTATGCAGTCATACTTATATATGCATGATATGCATGTTGCGCAGGACCATGCTGATATGCAGTAATACTCATATATGTATGATATGCTTGTTGATCAAGAGCATGCTGCTATGCAGTAATAGTCATATATGCATGATATGCATGTTGATCAGGACCATGCTGCTATGTAATAATACTCATATATATGCATGTTATGCATGTTGATCAGGAGTGTGCTGCCATGCAGTAATACTCATATATGCATGAGATGCATGTTGATCAGGAGCGTGCGGGTAAGCAGTAATACTCATATATGCATGATATGCATGTTGATCAGGACCCTGCTGCTATGCAGTAATACTCATATATGCATGATATGCACATTGCTCAGGACCATGCTGCTATGCACTAATACTCATATATGCATAGGTTCATAGGTTCATAGGTTGGTACTAGGCTATCAGCCATAGGGCCTATACAAGCCTAGCCATAACAATTCCCTGGCTATTTCTTCCCACACTATTTACTTCCCTGGACCCCTGTCTAGCAGGGTGACTGACGTGATTCCCAGGGTGAATTTCCTTTCTCCCATCCAATCATCAAGGTTCCTTTTGAAGAGAACCAAAGAGGCACTCTGCTTGACATGTATGGGCAATCTATTCCAGAGTCTGGGGAGTCTCTGGGTCAGGAAACTATCCCTCCAGCATGTTTTGTTTATTGTGATGACAAGGTTTAGATCCCTGGAATGTGTGGCTCTGAGGGATTGGGATTTCTTTAAGTGTAGCATGTTCAACAGCTCTGGGTTTGACATGGCCTTGTATGTTAAGCAAAGATCGCCTCTGAGTAGACGATATGCGACAGAGTATAGCTGGAGTTTCTTAAGGCAGTCAGCGTAGGGCATCTGCTTTAGGCCTGTGATTCTTTTAGTGAGGTATTTCTGTGGCCTTTCCAGTTGTTGCAGATGTCTTGAGAGGTACATACCAAATGGGGCATTGTATTCTATAATGGGTCTAATGAGGGATGAGTACAGTGGGACAATGACCTCCTTTTTTCTGGATGAAAAGCCCTTAGTGATGAGGTGTGCTACATAGAAGGATTTCCTGACTGTTGTGGCGATGTGGTTATCAAAGCTGAGACCACTGTCCACCTGTGTCCCTAAGTCTCTTATCAAACTTTCGGTGTTTAATGTACTGCCACCTATATGGTAATTCATGGATACATGTTTTTTCCCAAAGGGGATAACTATACATTTCTTGGTATTGAGCTTGAGCCCATGGCTCTGGCACCAAGCATCTGTTTCTGTAAGGCCCTTTTGTAGAGTATCCACATCATTTGGGGATTCAATAATGGCTACCAGTTTGCAGTCATCTGCAAACTTTGTTATCCAGAGTCCATTAGTGTTGGCCTGTACTTCAGAGAAGTAGATGCCAAACAAGAGCGGTCCCAGGACTGAACCCTGAGGTACTCCACTTGTCACTTGTCTGGAGCTGGATTTGGAGTTGGCTACTTTTACAGTGTGGGTTCTATCAGTAAGCCAGTTAGCAACCCATTGGGTGACATAGGGATTAATGCCCTCACTCATAGGTTCATAGGTTCATATGTTCATACTAAACTATCTGCCCTGGGGCATTTATAAGCCTAGCCCAATTGTGTTTGGCTTATGCCACCCCTTGATTTGAGTGTACTGTGCCCTTTTTAAAGTTTAGTTTACTGTGCCTCTGTCTAATAGTGACACGGAAGTAATCCCCGGGACAAACCTACAATCCCCCATCCACTCATCAAGATTCTTCTTGAAGAGTGTCAGTGAGGTGCTCTGCCTAACATGAATTGGAATTCTATTCCAGAGCGAAGGGAGCCTCTGGGTTATGAATCTGTCCCTCCAGCATGTTCTATTTATTTCTGTGCTCAGGTTCAAGTCCCTCGAGTGCGTGGCTATAAGGGATTTAGATTTACTGAGGTGGAGCATGTCCATTAATTCTGGGTTGGATATAGCTTTATATGTCAGGCATAGATCGCCATGAAGTAGGCGGTATGCAACTGAGTAAAGCTGGAGTTTTTTAACCGAGCAGCATATGGCATCTGTTTGAGTCCCTTGATCCTCCTGGTGTGGTACTTTTGGGGTCTTTCTAATTGCTGCAGGTGTCGGGTAAGGTACATCCCAAAGGGGGCATTGTATTCTATGATAGGCCTGATGAGGGATGAATAAAGGGGCACGATTACCTCTCTTGATCTAGATGTGAATCCTTTCATGATGAGGTGGGCTATGTAGAAGGTCTTTCTAACCACTTTGGCAATGTGGTTGTCAAAGGATAGATTGCTGTCAGCTTGGGTCCCCAGATCCCTAATTACTTTCTCTGTACTTAATGGGTTACCACCTATGTGGTAATTTGTGGGCACATTGTTTTTGCCAAAGGGTATGACTATACACTTTTTGGCATTTACCTTTAGACCATGGCTCTGGCACCAGTTATCTGTCTCTGCGAGACCTTTTTGAAGGATGTTTGTGTCAGCTGGAGAGTCGATTATGGCACCCAGTTTGCAGTCATCTGCAAACTTGGTAAGCCATAGTCCTCCCACATTGGCCTATACCTCAGAAAAGTAAATACCGAACAAGAGAGGTCCCAGGACAGAACCTTGTGGGATGCCACTTGTGACCGGTTTCGAGTCTGACATGGCTCCAGCAACTCTGACTCTGTGGGTGCTGTCTTTGAGCCAGTTTGTGACCCATCTTGTGACATAGGGGTTTATATTTAGGCTGGATAGCTTATCTATGATGCCCGAGTGGGGTATTGTGTCAAATGCCTTTGCGAGGTCCAGATAGGCTGTGTGGACTACCTTCCCTTCATCTACTGCCTTGGTGACTGTTTCAAAGAAGTTGACCAGGTTCAAAAGGCAGGATCTGCCCTTGACGAAGCCAAATTGGGTAGGATCTAGTGTCTGTAGGTCCCCAATGTCTTTGTTTATGAGTTCCATGATGATCCTCTCCATAGCCTTGCAGACTAGGCTAGTCAGGCTTATGGGGCGATAGTTTCCAGGGTCCGCAGAGGTGCCACCTTTGTGGAGTGGGACCACTGTTGCTGTACGCCATTCTTTGGGCACATATCCTGTAGTGAGGCTGAGATTGTACAGCAGTTTTACTTGAGGGATTAGTTCTTCTTGGAGTTCATGTAGGACACAACCCGGGATGCCATCTGGTCCCATGGAAGCAGTGTTTTTTGCTTTGGAGAGGGCGGCCTTCACCTGAGCGTCAGAGATGTTTGGGAGGCTGCACTCTGCTGGGATAGATACTTGCTCTTTTGGGGGGTGGGGGTGGAGAAGTTTGCACTGGACCTGTCTGCCAGGATATTGGCGATATTTGTGGATTCAGTGTATTTTTTTTGCTTAGAATCAACTCAGAACAAGTCTGGGAGTTGCATCCCAGGTTCCTAACATAACTGAAAAAAGCCTTATGATTGTCTTTAGTGTCCTGTGCAATTTTTCTCTCGAAGCCGGCCTTAGAGGATTTTATGAGGGATCGTAATTTTTTGCTAGTACTGATCAGAGATGCCTTCCCTTTTAGGGATTTTGCTCTATCATGTAGTAGCTTCCTCCTTCTGTTGTACAGTTTATTTATGGCTGGGGTCCACCAGACTGGACGCCTGCCTTTGGATGATTGGGTCTTGATTTTGTTTGGGATAGCATGATCCATGCATTCCTGGAGATGTCCATAGAATGTGTTTCTATAGGATTCTGCAGTTTGGGCCGTAGTTTCCACTGGCCCTGGGGCCTTGAAGGATTCCACTTCAGTTTTGAGAAGTGTGAAGTTCACTTTTGAGAAGTTTTTCACTGTGGTTTTCTGGGCTGGGGGTGGGGTCGGAATGTGGATATCCAGTGAAATTAATTTATGATCTGATCTTTCCAATGAGGGATATACTTCTGGTATGGAGCATAGAGTCCCCATATTGGTAATGATCAGGTCTAGTATGTTTTCCCCTCTTGTGGGAGTGGTGACTAGTTGTTCCATAGCATTTGAGTTTATAAACTCCAGGAACCTTTGGGCTAAGGTGCTGGGGCTTGAATAATGCTCCTAGTCTATGTTTGGGTAGTTGAAGTCGCCCAATATAATGGTGTTTGGAGAGATCTTCATGTTCTCCAATGTTTTCAGGAAAGCCGAGTGGGATTCCTGACTTTGAGAGGGTGGTCTGTAGGATGCTATAAACTGAAAAGCAGTCTTGCCCACTGTCAGTTGCACATGGATGGTCTCCGATACTTCGTGCAATGTCACTAACCTGTAGATGTGAATATCCTTGATAAATATGGAAACTCCCCCTCCTTTTGTGGTTCGGTCCGGGTTTTGGGGCCGAAAAGCATGATATGAGGTATAACCTGGTAGTGCTGGGGTGCTCTCTGGAGCCTTGAACCAGGTTTCTGTCACTGCACAGATATCGGTGTTCTCCATACTGAGGAGAGCTTCGAGTGCATGCATCTTGAGGTTAAGACTTCTGGCGTTTAGCAGCATTACCCTTAGTTTCTTGTTCCTTGTGCTGTCTGTGGAGGTGGGTTTGACTTTTGAGCATGATACGCATGTTGCTCAGGACTGTGCTGCTATGCAGTAATACTCATATATGCATGATATGCATGTTGGTCAGGGCCATGCTGCTATTCAGTAATACTCATATATGCATGATATGCATGTTACTCAGGAACATGTTGTTATGCAGTTATACTCATATATGCATGATATGCATGTTGATCAGGACCATGGTGCTATGCAGTAATACTCATATATGCATGATATGCATGTTGATCAGGACCATGTTGTTATGCTGTAAAACTCATATATGCATGATATGCATGTTGATCAGGACCATGGTGCTATGCAGTAATACTCATATATGCATGATATGCATGTTACTCAGGAACATGTTGTTATGCAGTTATACTCATATATGCATGATATGCATGTTGATCAGGACCATGGTGCTATGCAGTAATATTCATATATGCATGATATGCATGTTGATCAGGACCATGTTGTTATGCAGTAAAACTCATATATGCATGATAAGCATGTTGATCAGGACAATGCTGGTATGCAGTAATACTCATATATGCATGATATGCATGTTGATCAGGACAGTGCTGATATGTACTAATACTCATATATGCATTATATGCATGTTGGTCAGGACCATGCTGCTATGCAGTAATACTATATATGCATGATATGCATGTTGATCAGGACCATGCTGCTATGCAGTAATACTCATATATGCATGATATGTATGTTGATCAGGAGTGTGCTGCCATGCAGGAATTCTCATATATGCATGATATGCATGTTGATCAGGAGCATGCAGGTATGCAGTAATATTCATATATGCATGATATGCATGTTGATCAGGACTGTGCTGCTATGCAGTAATACTCATATATGTATGATATATATGTTGATCAAGACCCTGCTGCTATGCAGTAATACGCATATATGCATGATATGCACGTTGGTCAGGAGCATGTTGCTGTGCATTAATACTCTTATCTGCATGATATGCATATTGATCAGGACCATGCCACTATGCAGTATTCCTCATATAGATAGTTTCATAGGTTCATAGGTAGATACTAGGCTATCTGCCCTAGGGCATTTAGAAGCCTAGCCAGAGTGTATTTGGCTTTCGCCTCCCTATTAGATTAGCCTACTGTGCCTCTGTAAAGTAGGTCACAGAAGGTGCCCTTTTAAGATTAGTTTACTGTGCCTCTGTCTAGCAGGGACACAAGAAAGATCCCAGGGGTGAATTTGCGATTTCCCATCCATGCGTCCAAATTTCGCTTGAAGAGGGTCAGCAAGGGGCTATGTCTAACATGAATTGGGATTCTATTCCAGAGTGAGGGGAGCCTCTGGGAAATGAATCTGTCCCTCCAGCATGTACTATTTATTTTTGTGCTGAGGTTTAGGTCCCTGGAGTGTGTAGCTCTAAGGGACTTGGATTTTTTGAGGTGGAGCATGTCCATTAATTCTGGGTTTGACATGGCTTTATACGTCAGGCATAGATCGCCTCTGAGTAGGCGGCAAGCAACTGAGTAGAGCTGGAGTTTCTTTAGTCGAGCTGCATAGGACATCTGTTTGTAGCCCGTGATCCTCTTGGTGAGGTACTTTTGGGGTCTCTCCAGTTGCTGCAGGTGTCGGGTAAGGTACATCCCAAAAGGGGCATTGTATTCAATTATGGGCCTGATGAGTGATGAGTAGAGGGGCACAATGACCTCACTTGATCTAGATGCGAACCCTTTCGTGATAAGGTGGGCTATATAGAAGGTCTTTCTAACCACTTTGGCAACATGATTATCAAAGGAGAGATTACTATCAATGTTGGTCCCCAAATCTCTAATTACTTCTTCCGTACTTAATGGATTACCACCTATGTGGTAATTTGTGGGCACTTTGTTTTTCCCAAAGGGGATGACTATGCACTTTTTAGCATTTTGCTTGAGGCCGTGGCTCTGGCACCAAGCATCTGTCTCTGTGAGACCCTTTTAGAGGATGCTTGTGTCAGCTGGAGATTTGATTATGGCCCCCAGTTTGCAGTCATCTGCGAACTTTGTCAGCCATAATCCCCCCGTGTTAGCCTGAACCTCAGAGAAGTATATACCAAACAAGAGAGGTCCCAGAACTGAGCCCTGTGGGATGCCACTTGTAACTGGCTTGGATTTGGACATGGCACCGGCGATTCTGACCATGTGGGTTCTATCTCTGAGCCAGT
The DNA here is from genome assembly GCF_019279795.1 of Protopterus annectens. NCBI lineage: Eukaryota > Metazoa > Chordata > Ceratodontiformes > Protopteridae > Protopterus > Protopterus annectens. The sequence continues at coordinate 199,130,606 of NC_056747.1, forward strand.
TTGCAACCCATCTTGTGATATAGGGGTTGATATTTAAGCTGGTAAGCTTATTTATGATGCCCGAGTGGGGTACTGTGTCGAAGGCTTTTGCGAGGTCCAGGTAGGCTGTGTGGACTACCTTGCCCTCATCTATGGCTTTGGTAACTGTTTCAAAGAAATCAACTAGGTTTAAGATGCAAGATCTGCCCTTAACAAAGCCAAATTGGGTAGGGTCCAGTGTCTGGAGGCTCCCAATGTCTTTGTTTATGAGTTCCATGATAATACGCTCCATAGCTTTACAGACCAGACTAGTCAGGCTTATGGGGCGATAGTTTCCAGGGTCCGTTGTGGCACCACCTTTGTGGAGTGGGACCATGTAGCTGCACACCATTCTTTGGATACATATCTTGTAGTAAGGCTTAGTTTGAACAGTAACCAAAACCAAAGCAAGGAAGGTGAAACAAAGCACACCGGCTGTTGAATTCCACAATTAGTGTTTAATAATTCAATACGACATCCACAAACTCCACATACATCTTTGGTATAGGGTATGAACTTCAATCCCTTACTGAATAGAACGAAATGCTCCCTCACTAAAGGAATATCACTAAAATTATATATTGCAAAATCATTATATATATATATTTAGAACCAGAATTTAAAATCACATTAATATCTAAAGTAGGGGCCGGGTGTAGTATATCTAAAACCTCCCTCTTCTTCCCCCCCTTCTCTGAAAATTCTGATTCTCCTGATAATCAGAAAAATTAGGCCTATCGCCTCTGTCCAAAAGTGGGAACTCAGCGTCATAATCTGTACCATTCCACTCCCTTATATCCACCTCATTACATCTATAAACAGAACTATGTTTGTTATTTATGTTTTTGTCACCATAATAGTCCCATCTCATATAAGGTGGTTTAGGATAACCACTCTGATTCTGATATTCCTCCACATCTCTTTTTAATTTATTAATTTTTCTCCGAACAAGTTCACCACATTTGGAATCAATATCATCTCGAACTTTATAATATTTATCTCTTTCATCCCTAATTCCATGTAATAAATCATTTTTGATACATGTATCAAGTACATCTATCTCTCCCTTCAATGACTCCTGTACCCTAACATTTTCTTTTATAACAATTAATTCCATGTAATAAATCATTTTTGCATATTCCTTTCAACATTAATTTTGAGTCTAATAGTAATAACAAGCCTTAAAATGTCAAGACCACAATTATTAAAAACCTCTAGCAAATCATTATGAAAATCTGAGCCAGCCCGTACATTATTTGGGTATTTCCATACCCTTAGTCCTTTCGGGACCACATTTCTTTTAATACATGCATGCAAATAATCATTTTCAATACTTAAAGTTTTATATTTTAACATTAGTTTGTGAAGTTTGTCAATCTTTGTGACATAAGACTCACCATCAGGCGAAATGTTATTACTATTAGACTCAAAATTAATGTTGAAAGGAATATGCAACCATTCATTAATGTCCTTTCTTTTAGTCGAATTAGAAACAGTACCTTCAGGTGCCTTATCTGAGGAAGGCTTAAGGGAGCTTCGATTAGTTTCCGCTCCCAAAGAACTACCCCTATTGTTGTGCGATGCTGCTGTCCCAAAAATAGGTGGTGTTACTGCTGGGTTGAAAGCGCTACCATTAGGTTCCACACTCTCCAAATTTACCACTTGCTGTTCGCAATCAGTTCTTTTCCTCTTTGGTTTAGAAGACCCAGCCCTTTCAGTTCCATCAGGTTCAACAACCACATTGCAATGTCTCTTACTAACCAATGACTGACACAACGGGGTGAGTAAATCAATCAGTTCCGTAAGCTGACCAATTAGCTTACGCGTTTGCCCCACATCTTCCTTGTTGCTAGCCGGCGAACCCTGCTCCATCGTCCAGGTGCCAAAAGAAACTATTAACTGCAAAAAGCACCAACACTGCTCAAAGCGACCAATAACCAAAACCAAAGCAAGGAAGGTGAAACAAAGTACACCGGCTGTTGAATTCCACAATTAGTGTTTAATAATTCAATACGACATCCACAAACTCCACATACATCTTTGGTATAGGGTATGAACTTCAATCCCTTACTCAATAGAACAAAATGCTCCCTCACTAAAGGAATATCACTAAAATTATATATTGTAAAATCATTATATATATATTTAGAACCAGAATTTAAAATCACATTAATATCTAAAGTAGGGGCCGGGTGTAGTATATCTAAAACCTCCCTCTCCCCCTCCCCCCTTCTCTGAAAATTCTGATTCTCCTGATAATCAGAAAAATTAGGCCTATCGCCTCTGTCCAAAAGTGGGAACTCAGCGTCATAATCTGCACCATTCCACTCCCTTATATCCACCTCATTACATCTATAAACAGAACTATGTTTGTTATTTATGTTTTTGTCACCATAATAGTCCCATCTCATATAAGGTGGTTTAGGATAACTACTCTGATTCTGATATTCCTCCACATCTCTTTTTAATTTATTAATTTTTCTCTGAACAAGTTCACCACATTTGGAATCAATATCATCTCGAACTTTATAATATTTATCTCTTTCATCCCTAATTCCATGTAATAAATCATTTTTGATACATGTATCAAGTACATCTATCTCTCCCTTCAAAACTCCTGTACCCTAACATTTTCTTTTATAACAATTAATTCCATGTAATAAATCATTTTTGCATATTCCTTTCAACATTAATTTTGAGTCTAATAGTAATAACATTTCGCCTGATGGTGAGTCTTATGTCACAAAGATTGACAAACTTCACAAACTAATGTTAAAATATAAAACTTTAAGTATTGAAAATGATTATTTGCACGCATGTATTAAAAGAAATGTGGTCCCGAAGGGACTAAGGGTATGGAAATACCCGAATAATGTACGGGCTGGCTCAGATTTTCATAATGATTTGCTAGAGGTTTTTAATAATTGTGGTCTTGACATTTTAAGGCTTGTTATAAAAGAAAATGTTAGGGTACAGGAGTCATTGAAGGGAGAGATAGATGTACTTGATACATGTATCCAAAATGATTTATTACATGGAATTAGGGATGAAAGAGATAAATATTATAAAGTTAGAGATGATATTGATTCCAAATGTGGTGAACTTGTTCAGAGAAAAATTAATAAATTAAAAAGAGATGTGGAGGAATATCAGAATCAGAGTAGTTATCCTAAACCACCTTATATGAGATGGGACTATTATGGTGACAAAAACATAAATAACAAACATAGTTCTGTTTATAGATGTAATGAGGTGGATAGAAGGGAGTGGAATGGTGCAGATTATGACGCTGAGTTCCCACTTTTGGACAGAGGCGATAGGCCTAATTTTTCTGATTATCAGGAGAATCAGAATTTTCAGAGAAGGGGGAGGGAGGTTTTAGATATACTACACCCGGCTCCTACTTTAGATATTAATGTGATTTTAAATTCTGGTTCTAAATATATATATAATGATTTTACAATATATAATTTGAGTGATATTCCTTTAGTGAGGGAGCATTTTGTTCTATTGAGTAAGGGATTGAAGTTCATACCCTATACCAAAGATGTATGTGGAGTTTGTGGATGTCATATTGAATTATTAAACACTAATTGTGGAATTCAACAGCCGGTGTACTTTGTTTCACCTTCCTTGCTTTGGTTTTGGTTATTGGTCGCTTTGAGCGGTGTTGGTGCTTTTTGCAGTTAATAGTTTCTTTTGGCACCTGGACAATGGAGCAGCGTTCGCCGGCTAGCAACAAGGAAGATGTGGGGCAAACGCGTAAGCTAATTGGTCAGCTTACGGAACTGATTGATTTACTCACCCCAGTGCCAGTCGTTGGTTAGTAAGAGACATTGCAATGTGGCTGTTGAACCTGACAGAACTGAAAGGGCTGTGTCTTCTAAACCAAAGAGGAAAAGAACTGATTGAGAACAGCAAGCGGTAAATTTGGAGAGTGTGGAACCGAATGGTAGCGCTTTCAACCCAGCAGTAACACCACCTATTTTTGGGACAACAGCATTGCACAACAATAGGGGTAGTTCTTTGGGAGCGGAAACTAATCGAAGCTCCCTTAAGCCTTCCTCAGATAAGGCACCTGAAGTTACTGTTTCTAATTTGACTAAAAGAAAGGACATTAATGAATGGTTGCATATTCCTTTCACCATTAATTTTGAGTCTAATAGTAATAACATTTCACCTGATGGTGAGTCTTATGTCACAAAAATTGACAAACTTCACAAACTAATGTTAAAATATAAAACTTTAAGTATTGAAAATTATTATTTGCACGTATGTATTAAAAGAAATGTGGTCCCGAAGGGACTAAGGGTATGGAAATACCCGAATAATGTACGGGCTGGCTCAGATTTTCATAATAATTTGCTAGAGGTTTTTAATAATTGTGGTCTTGACATTTTAAGGCTTGTTATAAAAGAAAATTTTAGGGTACAGGAGTCATTAAAGGGAGAGATAGATGTACTTGATACATATATCAAAAATGATTTATTACATGGAATTAGGGATGAAAGAGATAAATATTATAAAGTTAGAGATTATTTTGATTCCAAATGTGGTGAACTTGTTCAGAGAAAAATTAATAAATTAAAAAGAGATGTGGAGGAATATCAGAATCAGAGTAGTTATCCTAAACCACCTTATATGAGATGGGACTATTATGGTGACAAAAACATAAATAACAAACATAGTTCTGTTTATAGATGTAATGAGGTGGATAGAAGGGAGTGGAATGGTGCAGATTATGACGCTGAGTTCCCACTTTTGGACAGAGGCGATAGGCCTAATTTTTCTGATTATCAGGAGAATCAGAATTTTCAGAGAAGGGGGGGGGGAGAGGGAGGTTTTAGATATACTACACCCGGCCCCTACTTTAGATATTAATGTGATTTTAAATTCTGGTTCTAAATATATATATAATGATTTTACAATATATAATTTTAGTGATATTCCTTTAGTGAGGGAGCATTTTGTTCTATTGAGTAAGGGATTGAAGTTCATACCCTATACCAAAGATGTATGTGGAGTTTGTGGATGTCGTATTGAATTATTAAACACTAATTGTGGAATTCAACAGCCGGTGTACTTTGTTTCACCTTCCTTGCTTTGGTTTTGGTTATTGGTCGCTTTGAGCAGTGTTGGTGCTTTTTTAAGTTTAAACAGTGACTTAATGTGAGGGTTCAGTTCTTCTTGGAGCTCATGTAAGACACAGCCTGGGACACTGTCCGGTCCCATAGATGCTGTGTTTTTTGCTTTGGAGAGGGCAGCTTTCACTTGTGCATCTGTGATGTCAGGGAGGTTACATTCAGTTGGGATAGGCATTTGCTCCTTTGGGGGAGAAGGGGGGGGGGGTTGTGCTGAATCTGTCTGCCAGGCTGTTGGCTATGTCTGTAGGTTCGGTATATTTTGTACCATTATGCAACAATTCAGAGCATATCTGGGAGATTCTGCTCATGTTCCTGACATAACTAAAGAAGGCCTTGTGATTATCTTTAGTGTCTAGGGCAATTTTTCTTTTGAAACTGGCCTTTGATGATTTTATGAGGGATCGAAGTTTCTTGCTAATACTGATCAGAGATGCCTTCCCTTTTTAGGATTTTGCTCTGTCATGTAGTAGCTTCCTCCTTCTGTTGTATAGCTTATTTATGATCGGGGTCCACCAGACCGGTCTCCTGTTATTGGAGGAGTGAGTCTTGGTTTTATTTGGGATAGCACGATCCATGCATTCCTACAGGTGCTCATAGAAGGCATTTGTAAAGGATTCTGTGGATTGGGCTGTATTATCCTCTGGCACAGGGGCTTTGAAGGATTCCACCTCAGTCTTGAGAAGTGCAAAGTTGGCTTTTGAGAAATACTTTACAGTGATTTCCTTGGCTTGGGGTGGAGACGGGATATGGATGTCCAGGGAAATTTGTTTATGGTCTGATGTTACCAATGAGGGGTTTACCTCTGATGTGGAACATAGAGTCCCCATGTTGGTGATGACCAGGTCCAATATGTTGTTCCCTCTTGTGGGAGTGGTGACCAATTGTTCCATTGCGTTAGAGTTTATAAATTCAATGAACCATTGGGCGAGGGTGTTTAGGCTAGAGTAGTTTTCCCAGTCAATGTTTGGGTAGTTGAAGTCACCCAATAACATAGCATGCATGATATGGGTGTTGATCAGGACCATACTGCTATGCAGTAATACTCATATATGCATGATATGTATGTTGCTCAAGACCATGCTGCTATGCAGTAATATTCATACATGCATGATATGCATGTTACTCAGGACCATGCTGCTATGCAGTGATACACATATCTGCATGATATGCACATTGCTCACGACCATGCTGCTATGCAGTAATACTCATATATGCATGCTATGCATGTTGATCAGGGCCATGCTGTTATGCACTAATACTCATATATGCATGATATGCTTGTTGATCTGGAGTGTGCTGCTATGCAGTAATACTCATATATGCATGATATGCATGTTGATTAGGATCATGATGCTATGCAGCAATACTCATATATGCATGATATGCATGTTGATCAGGGCCATGCTGCTATGCAGTCATACTTATATATGCATGATATGCATGTTGCTCAGGACCATGCTGCAATGCAGTAATACTCATATATGCAGGTTATGCATGTTGATCAGGAGTGTGCTGCCATGCAGTAATACTCATATATGCATGAGATGCATGTTGATCAGGAGCGTGCTGGTAAGCAGTGATACTCATATATGCATGTTATGTATGTTGATCAGGACTGTGCTGCTATGCAGTAATGCTCAAATATGCATGCTATGCATGTTGATCAGGACCCTGCTGCTATGCAGTAATACTCATATATGAATGATATGCACATTGCTCAGGACCATGCTGCTATGCACTAATACTCATATATGCATGATATGCATGTTTCTCAGGACTGTGCTGCTATGCAGTAATACTCATATATGAATTATTTGCTTGTTGATCAGGACTGTGCTGCTATGCAGTAATACTCATATATGCATGAAATGCATGTTGATCAGGAGCGTGCTGCTATGCAGTAATACTCATATATGCATTATTTGCTTGTTGATCAGGACCATGCTGCTATGCAGTAATACTCATATCTGCATGATATGCACATTGCTCAGGACAATGCCGCTATGCAGTAATACTCATATATGCATGATATGTTTATTGATCAGAAGCATGCTGCTATGCAGTAATACTCATATATGCGTGATATGCATGTTGATCAGGACAATGCTGCTATGCAGTAATACTCATATATGCATGATATGCTTGTTGATCAGGAGCATGCTGCTATGCAGTAATACTCATATATGCATGATATGCATGTTGATCAGGACAATGCTGCTATGCAGTAATACTCATATATATGCATAACATGCATGATGATCAGGACCATGCTGCTATGCAGTCATACTCATATATGGGTGATATGCATGTTGATCAGGAGTGTGCTGCTATGCAGTAATACTTATATATGCATGATATGCATGTTGCTCAGGACCATGCTGCTATGCAGTAATACTCATATATGCATGATATTCATGTTGATCAAGACCATGCTGCTATGCAGTAATACTCATATATGCATGATATGCATGTTGATTAGGATCATGCTACTATGCAGCAATACTCATATATGCATGATATGCATGTTGATCAAGACCATGCTGCTATGCAGTCATACTCATATATGCATGATATGCATGTTGATCAGGACCGTGCTGATATGCAGTAATACTCATATATGTATGATATGCTTGTTGATCAAGAGCGTGCTGCTATGCAGTAATACTCATATATGCATGATATGCATGTTGCTCAGGACCACGCTGCTATGTAGTAACACTCATATATGCATGTTAAGCATGTTGATCAGGAGTGTGCTGCCATGCAGTAATACTCATATATGCATGAGATGCATGTTGATCAGGAGCATGCGGGTAAGCAGTAATACTCATATATGCATGCTGTATATGTTGATCAGGACTGTGCTGATATGCAGTAATACTCATATATGCATGATATGCATGTTGATCTGGACCCTACTGCTATGCAGTAATACTCACATATGCATGATACGCACATTGCTCAGGACCATGCTGCTATGCACTAATACTCATATATGCATGATATGCATGTTGCTGAGGACTGTGCTGCTATGCAGTAATACTCATATATGCATGATATGCATGTTGGTCAGGACAATGCTGCTATTCAGTAATACTCATATATGTATAGGTTCATAGGTTCATAGGTTCATACTAGGCTATCTGCCCGAGGGCATTTACAAGCCTAGCCCATTGTTTTGTGGCTTACGCCACCCCTTTAGTATGGGGAACTATACCCATTATTTTGCTGTGCCTCTGTCGAGCAGTGACACTGAGGTAATCCCTGGGGTATATCTGCGATCTCCCATCCATTGGTCAAGATTTCTCTTGAACAAGGCCAGCGAGGTGCTCTGCCTCACATGTACCGGGATTTTGTTCCACAGCATAGGGAGTCTTTGGGTGATGAATCTATCCCTCCAGCACGTCCTATTAATAGCCATGTCGAGGTTTAAGTCTCCGCCCTTGTGGCTCTGATGGATCTAGATTTTTGCGGGTGAAGTATATTCATCATATCTGGGTTTGACATAGCCTTGTATGTTAGGCAAAGCGCACCTCTGAGCAAGCGGTGGCGACTGAATAGAGCTGGAGTTCTTTCAGTCGGGCAGCATAGGACAGATTTTTGAGACCCTTTATCCTTTTGGTGAGGAACTTTTGTGGCCTCTCCAGCTGCTGCAAGTGTCGGGTCAGATACATTCCGAATGGGGCATTGTACTCAATCATTGGTCTGATGAGTGATGAGTAAAGGGAGACTATGACCTCCCTTGATCTAGATGAGAATCCCTTCATGATAAGGTGGGCAATGTAGAAGGTCTTCCTAACTACTTTAGCTACATGGGTGTCGAATGACAGACTACTATCAACCTGGGTCCCCAGGTCCCTGATAACTTCTTCTGTGCTCAGTGGATTGCCACCTATTTGGTAGCTAGGGGTAACCTTGTTTTCCCGAAGGGTATGACTATGCATTTTTGGCATTTAACTTTAGGCCGTGGCTCTGGCACCAGTTATCCATTTCTGTGAGACCCTTCTGAAGGATATCTGTGTCAGATGTGTTTTCTACTATGGCCCAGTTTGCAGTCATCTGCAAACTTTGTCAGCCATAACCCTCCTGTGTTTGCTTGTACTTCGGAAAAGTAGATGCCAAACAAGAGTGGGCCCAGGACTGAGCCCTGTGGGACACCACTTGTGACAGGCTTTGAGTCTGACATGGCGCCAGCAACTCTGACCCTGTGGGTTCTGTCACTCAGCCAGTTTGCAACCCATCTTGTGATGTATGGGTTAACATTTAAGCTGATGAGTTTTTCAATGATACCCGAGTGGGGTATTGTATCGAAGGCCTTAGCCAGATCGAGGTAGGCTGTATGGACTGCCTTTCCCTCATCAATGGCTTTGGTGACTGTTTGAAAAAGTCAACCAAGTTTAAAAGGCATGATCTGCCTTTGACAAAGCCAAACTGGGTTGGATCCAAAGTCTGCAAATTCCCTATGTCTTTATTTATGAGGTCCATTATGATCCTCTCCATGGCTTTGCAGATAAGGCTTGTCAAGCTAATGGGCGGTAATTTCCAGGGTCGGTGGAGGCACCGCCTTTGTGAAGTGGGACCACAGTTGCAGTGCGCCACTCCTGGAGTGCGTATCCGGAGGTAAGACTTTGATTAAACAGCTGTCCTAGCTGTGGGTTTAATTCCTCATTGAGTTCGTGGAGCACACAGCCGGGGACACCATCAGGTCCCATGGATGCTGTGTTTTTGCTTTGGAGAGCAGTTCTCACTTGGGCTGGAGATGTTTGGGGGCTGCAATCGTTTGGTATAGATATCTCTCCTTTTGGGGGGGGAGAAGTTTGCACTGAACCTGTCAGCCAGTATGTTGGCAATGTCTGTAGGATCAGTAATCTTCACATCATTTTGAACTAGTTCTGAGCATATCTGGGAGTTTCCTCCCAGGTTTCTAACATAGCTAAAGAAGGCCTTATGATTGTCTTTTGAGTCTTTAGCTATTTTCTCTCGAAATTTGCTTTGGATGATTTTATGAGAGCTCTTAGTTTTTTACTTATAGTGATCAAGGGTGTCTTACCTTTTAAGGATTTTGCTCTATCTTGTAGTAGCTTCCTCCTTTTGTTGTAGAGTTTGTTTATGGCTGGGGTCCACCAGACTGGACGCTTGCCTTTGGTACAAAGAGTCTTTGTTTTGCTTGGGATTGCCTTATCCATGCAGTCCTGCAGGTGCTGGTAGAAGGCATTTGTAAGTGATTCAGCGGTTTGAGTACTGTTTTCCGCCGGCTCGGGGGCTTTAAAGGAGACCACACTAGTCTTTAGAAGTGTGAAGTCGGCTTTTGAGAAGTTCTTTACTGTGGTCTTTTTTATTTCAGGTGGGGGTGGGATGAGGACCTCCAGCGAGATTAGTTTGTGATCTGATCTCACAAGTGAGGGGTATACTTCTGGTGTTGAACATTGTGCTCCCATGTTCATGATGATGAGATCAAGTATGTTATCTCCTCTTGTGGGGATGGTGACTAGTTGTTCCATGGCATTTGAGTTTATGAATTCCAGGAACTTTTGGGCTAGGGTGTTTGGGCTTGAGTAGTGTTCCCAGTCTATATTAGGGTAATTGAAGTCACCTAGTATGATGGTGTTTGGTGATACATTTATCCCCTCTAGTGTTTTCAGGAAGGCCATGTGAGGTTCCTGAGTTTGTGAGGGTGGCCTGTAACATGCTACAATTTGCAGAGCAGTCTTGCCTATGGTTAATTGCACCTGGATGGTCTCCGATGCATCGTGCGTTGCCACCAGTCTTGAGGTGTGGGTGTCCTTGATGAATATGGATACCCCCTCCTTTCTTGGTATTGTCTGGATTTTGGGGCGGGCATGATATGAGGTAAAACCTGATAGCGCTGGGGTGCTCTCAGGAGCCTTGAACCAGGTTTCTGTCACAGCACAGACATCGATGTTCTCCATACTGAGAAGGGCCTCGAGTGCGTGCATTTTGAGATTTAGACTTCTGGCATTGAGCAGCATTACCCTTAGTTTTTTCCTTTTTGTGTTCTAGGGTGGTAGGTTTAGAATTTGAGCCTTGCCTAAAAAGGCACTAAGGGGTGGCAAGAGCCTTTGCCAATATCCAGAATCCCAGGGTGACAGGTGCAAGCCGTCCCTTGAAGCAGCGTGGCTTGTCCAGCATGTCATCCCAGGCAGACAGACACTGGATCCCCTTTGAATGACACCAGTGTTTAAGCCAATTGTTAAAGCTGATCATCTTATCTCTGTATTGTGGCATCATTCTTGGTGAAGGTAGGATACTGCTCAAGGTCAGGGTCATACCTGTCTGGGCTACATAATCAGAGAGCTCCTCAATGTCTCTTTTCATGTAGTCCAGGAGGTGCGTCTCAGGTCGTTTACACCAGCGTGGACAATGATTGAGTCATATTTGTACCTGCTGTTGAGAGACCTGAGTGCTTGCGTTATGTGGCGGATTCTAGCGCCCGACAGGCAGCTTACTGTGACCTTCTCCTTACTCAGTCTGGTGAGCGGGGCGTCAGTGTGTCTGACTATGGAGTCACCAATGACTAGTGTGTCTGGCATTGTGTTTGGCCTGAAGGGCTGTGACTGTTTGACACTCTGACTGTGAGGTCTATGTGTTGCAGGTGTTGTGTTCTGAGGTGGTGGTTGTTTGGGTGTCTGCTTTGGTGGCCTCTGCTGTTTTGGTAGATTTTTGATCAGAGCCTCCGAGTATGTCTTTGTGTGTTTATGTGTATGATTTGAGGTTGTAATGGTACTATGTGAGACTGGGTCTATAGTGTGTGTGGTAACCTTCTCCTCCTGACTGGTCTTGCCAGTCCTATGTTGAGAGAGCTCAGCCTCCAGTTTGGCCGTATAGTTGCATCTCTCGCATGTATTTGTGTTTTGTGGGAGGAGGAGAGGGTTGTCTGTGTAAATGAGGCAATTGTAACATTGCCTCAATATTCCCAGGTTCACCAGCTGAGCATGATATGCATGTTACTCAGGACCATGCTGCTATGCAGTAATACACATATCTGCATGGTATGCATACTGCTCAGGACCATGCTGCTATGCAGTAATACTCATACATGCATTGTTTGCTTGTTGATCAGGAGCATGCTGCTATGCAGTAATACTCATATATGCATGATATGTATGTTGCTCAGGACCATGCTGCTATGCAGTAATACTCATATATGCAGGTTATGCATGTTGATCAGGAGTGTGCTGCCATGCAGTAATACTCATATATGCATGAGATGCATGTTGATCAGGAGCGTGCTGGTAAGCAGTAATACTCATATATGCATGCTATGTATGTTGATCAGGACTGTGCTGCTATGCAGTAATACTCATATATGCATGAAATGCATGTTGATCAGGAGCGTGCTGCTATGCAGTAATACTCATATATGCATTATTTGCTTGTTGATCAGGAGCATGCTGCTATGCAGTAATACTCATATCTGCATGATATGCACATTGCTCAGGCCAATGCCGCTATGCAGTAATACTCATATACGCATGATATGCTTATTTATCAGGAGCGTGCTGCTATGCAGTAATACTCATATATGCATGACATGTATGTTGATCAGGACAATGCTGCTATGCAGTAATACTTATATATGCATGAAATGCTTGTTGATCAGGAGTATGCTGCTATGCAGTAATACTCATATATGCATGATATGCATGTTGATCAGGACAATGCTGCTATGCAGTAATACTCATATATATGCATGATATGCATGATGATCAGGACCATGCTGCTATGCAGTAATACTCATATATGCATGAAATGCATGTTGATCAGGAGCGTGCTGCTATGCAGTAATACTCATATCTGCATGATATGCACATTGCTCAGAACAATGCCGCTATGCAGTAATACTCATATATGCATGATATGCTTATTGATCAGAAGCGTGCTGCTATGCAGTAATACTCATATATGCATTATATGCATGTTGATCAGGACAATGCTGCTATGCAGTAATACTCATATATGCATGATATGCTTGTTGATCAGGAGCATGCTGCTATGCAGTAATACTCATATATGCATGATATGCATGTTGATCAGGACAATGCTGCTATGCAGTAATACTCATATATATGCATAATATGCATGATGAACAGGACCATGCTGCTATGCAGTCATACTCATATATGGGTGATACGCATGTTGATCAGGAGTGTGCTGCTATGCGGTAATACTTATATATACATGATATGCATGTTGCTCATGACCATGCTGCTATGCAGTAATACTCATGTATGCGTGATATGCATCTTGATCAGGAGTGTGCTGCTATGCAGTAATACTCATATATGCATGGTATTCATGTTGATCAAGACCATGCTGCTATGCAGTAATACTCATATATGCATGATATGCATGTTGATTAGGATCATGCTACTATGCAGCAATACTCATATATGCATGATATGCATGTCGATCAAGACCATGCTGCTATGCAGTCATATTCATATATGCATGATATGCATGTTGATCAGGATTGTGCTGATATGCAGTAATATTCAAATATGTATGATATGCTTGTTGATCAAGAGCATGCTGCTATGCAGTAATACTCATATATGCATGATAAGCGTGTTGCTCAGGACCATGCTGCTATATAGTAACACTCATATATGCATGTTATGCATGTTGATCAGGAGTGTGCTGCCATGCAGTAATACTCATATATGCATGAGATGCATGTTGATCAGGAGCATGCGGGTAAGCAGTAATACTCATATATGCATGCTATATATGTTGATCAGGACTGTGCTGATATGCTTTAATACTCATATATGCATGATATGCATGTTGATCAGGACCCTACTGCTCTGCAGTAATACTCATACATGCATGATACGCGCATTGCTCAGGACCATGCTGCTATGCACTAATACTCATATATGCATGATATGCATGTTGCTCAGGACTGTGCTGCTATGCAGTAATACTCATATATGCATGATATGCATGTTGGTCAGGACCATGCTGCTATTCAGTAATACTCATATATGCATGATATGCATGTTACTCAGGACCATGCTGCTATGCAGTAATACACATATCTGCATGGTATGCATACTGCTCAGGACCATGCTGCTATGCAGTAATACTCATATATGCATTATTTTCTTGTTGATCAGGAGCATGCTGCTATGCAGTAATACTCATTTATGCATGATATGTATGTTGCTCAGGACCATGCTGCTATGCAGTAATACTCATATATGCAGGTTATGCATGTTGATCAGGAGTGTGCTGCCATGCAGTAATACTCATATATGCATGAAATGCATGTTGATCAGGAGCGTGCTGGTTAGCAGTAATACTCATATATGCATGCTATGTATGTTGATCAGGACTGTGCTGCTATGCAGTAATACTCATATATGCATGAAATGCATGTTGATCAGGAGCATGCTGCTATGCAGTAATACTCATATATGCATTATTTGCTTGTTGATCAGGAGCATGCTGCTATGCAGTAATACTCATATATGCATGAAATGCATGTTGATCAGGGGCATGCTGCTATGCAGTAATACTCATATCTGCATGATATGCACATTGCTCAGGCCAATGCCGCTATGCAGTAATACTCATAAACACATGATATGCTTATTGATCAGGAGCGTGCTGCTATGCAGTAATACTCATATATGCATGATATGTATGTTGATCAGGACAATCCTGCTATGCAGTAATACTTATATATGCATGATATGCTTGTTGATCAGGAGCATGCTGCTATGCAGTAATACTCATATATGCATGATATGCATGTTGATCAGGACAATGCTGCTATGCAGTAATACTCATATATATGCATGATATGCATGATGATCAGGACCATGCTGCTATGCAGTCATACTCATATATGCGTGATACACATGTTGATCAGGAGCGTGCTGCTATGCAGTGATACTTATATATGCATGATATGCATGTTGCTCAGGACCATGCTGCTATGCAGTAATACTCATATATGCATGATATGCATGGTGATCGGGAGTGTGCTGTTATACAGTACTACTCATATATGCATGATATGCATGTTGCTCAGGAGTGTGTTGCCATGCAGTAATACTCATGTATACATGATATGAATGTTTATCAGGAGTGTACGGGTATGCAGTAATTTTCATATATGCAAGACATGCATGTTGATCAGGACTGAACTGCTATGCAGTAATACTCATATATGCATGATATGTATGCTGATCAGGACCCTGCTGCTATGCAGTAATACTCATAAATGCATGATATGAATGTTGACGAGGACCGTGATGCTATGCGGTAATAATCATATATGCATGATATGCATGTTGCTCAGGACCATGCTGCTATGTAGTAACACTCATATATGCATGTTATGCATGTTGATCAGGAGTGTGCTGCCATGCAGTAATACTCATATATGCATGAGATGCATGTTGATCAGGAGCATGCGGGTAATCAGTAATACTCAAATATGCATGCTATATATGTTGATCAGGACTGTGCTGATATGCAGTAATACTCATATATGCATGATATGCATGTTGCTCACGACTGTGCTGCTATGCAGTAATACTCATATATGCATGATATGCATGTTGGTCAGGACCATGCTGCTATTCAGTAATATTCATATATGCATGATATGCATGTTACACAGGACCATGCTGCTATGCAGTAATACACATATCTGCATGGTATGCATACTGCTCAGGACCATGCTGCTATGCAGTAATACTCACATATGCATTATTTGCTTGTTGATCAGGAGCATGCTGCTATGCAGTAATACTCATATATGCATGATATGTATGTTGCTCAGGACCATGCTGCTATGCAGTAATACTCATATATGCAGGTTATGCATGTTGATCAGGAGTGTGCTGCCATGCAGTAATACTCATATATGCATGAGATGCATGTTGATCAGGAGCGTGCTGGTAAGCAGTAATACTCATATATGCATGCTATGTATGTTGATCAGGACTGTGCTGCTATGCAGTAATACTCATATATGCATGAAATGCATGTTGATCAGGAGCGTGCTGCTATGCAGTAATACTCATATATGCATTATTTGCTTGTTGATCAGGAGCATGCTGCTATGCAGTAATACTCATATATGCATGAAATGCATGTTGATCTGGAGTGTGCTGCTATGCATTAATACTCATATCTGCATGATATGCACATTGCTCAGGCTAATGCCGCTATGCAGTAATACTCATATATGCATGATATGCTTATTGACCAGGAGCGTGCTGCTATGCAGTAATACTCATATATGCATGATATGCATGTTGATCAGGACAATGCTGCTATGCAGTAATACTCATATATATGCATGATATGCATGATGATCAGGACCATGCTGCTATGCAGTCATACTCATATATGCGTGATGCACATGTTGATCAGGAGCATGCTGCTATGCAGTAATACTCATATATGCATGATATGTATGTTGATCAGGACAATGCTGCTATGCAGTAATACTTATATATGCATGATATGCTTGTTGATCAGGTGCATGCTGCTATGCAGTAATACTCATATATGCATGATATGCATGTTGATCAGGACAATGCTGCTATGCAGTAATACTCATATATATGCATAATATGCATGATGATCAGGACCATGCTGCTATGCAGTCATACTCATATATGCGTGATACACATGTTGATCAGGAGCGGGCTGCTATGCAGTGATACTTATATATGCATGATATGCATGTTGCTCAGGACCATGCTGCTATGCAGTAATACTCATATATGCATGATATGCATGGTGATCGGGAGTGTGCTGTTATGCAGTACTACTCATATATGCATGATATGCATGTTGCTCAGGAGTGTGTTGCCATGCAGTAATACTCATGTATACATGATATGAATGTTGATCAGGAGTGTACGGGTATGCAGTAATTTTCATATATGCATGACATGCATGTTGATCAGGATTGTACTGCTATGCAGTAATACTCATATATGCATGATATGTATGTTGATCAGGACCCTGCTGCTATGCAGTAATACTCATAAATGCATGATATGAATGTTGATGAGGACCGTGCTGCTATGCAGTAATACTCATATATGCATGATATGCATGTTGCTCAGGACCATGCTGCTATGTAGTAACACTCATATATGCATGTTATGCATGTTGATCAGGAGTGTGCTGCCATGCAGTAATACTCATATATGCATGAGATGCATGTTGATCAGGAGCATGCGAGTAAGCAGTAATACTCATATATGCATGCTATATATGTTGATCAGGACTGTGCTGATATGCAGTAATACTCATATATGCATGATATGCATGTTGATATGGAACCTGCTGCTATGCAGTAATACTTATATATGCATGATACGCACATTGCTCAGGACCATGCTGCTATGCACTAATACTCATATATGCATGATATGCATGTTGGTCAGGGCTATGCTGCTATTCAGTAATACTCATATATGCATGATATGCATGTTACTCAGGACCATGCTGCTATGCAGTAATACACATATCTGCATGATATGTATGTTGCTCAGGACCATGCTGCTATGCAGTAATACTCATATATGCAGGTTATGCATGTTGATCAGGAGTGTGCTGCCATGCAGTAATACTCATATATGCATGAAATGCATGTTGATCAGGAGCGTGCTGGTTAGCAGTAATACTCATATATGCATGCTATGTATGTTGCTCAGGACCATGCTGCTATGCAGTAATACTCATATATGCAGGTTATGCATGTTGATCAGGAGTGTGCTGCCATGCAGTAATACTCATATATGCATGAAATGCATGTTGATCAGGAGCGTGCTGGTTAGCAGTAATACTCATATATGCATGCTATGTATGTTGATCAGGACTGTGCTGCTATGCAGTAATACTCATATATGCATGAAATGCATGTTGATCAGGAGCATGCTGCTATGCAGTAATACTCATATATGCATTATTTGCTTGTTGATCAGGAGCATGCTGCTATGCAGTAATACTCATATATGCATGAAATGCATGTTGATCAGGGGCATGCTGCTATGCAGTAATACTCATATCTGCATGATATGCACATTGCTCAGGCCAATGCCGCTATGCAGTAATACTCATATACACATGATATGCTTATTGATCAGGAGCGTGCTGCTATGCAGTAATACTCATATATGCATGATATGTATGTTGATCAGGACAATCCTGCTATGCAGTAATACTTATATATGCATGATATGCTTGTTGATCAGGAGCATGCTGCTATGCAGTAATACTCATATTTGCATGATATGCATGTTGATCAGGACAATGCTGCTATGCAGTAATACTCATATATATGCATGATATGCATGATGATCAGGACCATGCTGCTATGCAGTCATACTCATATATGCATGATACACATGTTGATCAGGAGCGTGCTGCTATGCAGCGATACTTATATATGCATGATATGCATGTTGCTCAGGACCATGCTGCTATGCAGTAATACTCATATATGCATGATATGCATGGTGATCGGGAGTGTGCTGTTATACAGTACTACTCATATATGCATGATATGCATGTTGCTCAGGAGTGTGTTGCCATGCAGTAATACTCATGTATACATGATATGAATGTTGATCAGGAGTGTACAGGTATGCAGTAATTTTCATATATGCAAGACATGCATGTTGATCAGGACTGAACTGCTATGCAGTAATACTCATATATGCATGATATGTATGCTGATCAGGACCCTGCTGCTATGCAGTAATACTCATAAATGCATGATATGAATGTTGACGAGGACCGTGATGCTATGTGGTAATAATCATATATGCATGATATGCATGTTGCTCAGGAGCATGCTGTTATGCAGTAATACTCATATATGCATGTTATGCATGTTGATCAGGAGCATGCTGCTATGCAGTAATACTCATATATGCATGAAATGCATGTTGATCAGGGGCATGCTGCTATGCAGTAATACTCATATCTGCATGATATGCACATTGCTCAGGCCAATGCCGCTATGCAGTAATACTCATATACACATGATATGCTTATTGATCAGGATCGTGCTGCTATGCAGTAATACTCATATATGCATGATATGTATGTTGATCAGGACAATCCTGCTATGCAGTAATACTTATATATGCATGATATGCTTGTTGATCAGGAGCATGCTGCTATGCAGTAATACTCATATATGCATGATATGCATGTTGATCAGGACAATGCTGCTATGCAGTAATACTCATATATATGCATGATATGCATGATGATCAGGACCATGCTGCTATGCAGTCATACTCATATATGCGTGATACACATGTTGATCAGGAGCGTGCTGCTATGCAGTGATACTTATATATGCATGATATGCATGTTGCTCAGGACCATGCTGCTATGCAGTAATACTCATATATGCATGATATGCATGGTGATCGGGAGTGTGCTGTTATACAGTACTACTCATATATGCATGATATGCATGTTGCTCAGGAGTGTGTTGCCATGCAGTAATACTCATGTATACATGATATGAATGTTGATCAGGAGTGTACGGGTATGCAGAAATTTTCATATATGCAAGACATGCATGTTGATCAGGACTGAACTGCTATGCAGTAATACTCATATATGCATGATATGTATGCTGATCAGGACCCTGCTGCTATGCAGTAATACTCATAAATGCATGATATGAATGTTGACGAGGACCGTGATGCTATGCGGTAATAATCATATATGCATGATATGCATGTTGCTCAGGACCATGCTGCTATGTAGTAACACTCATATATGCATGTTATGCATGTTGATCAGGAGTGTGCTGCCATGCAGTAATACTCATATATGCATGAGATGCATGTTGATCAGGAGCATCTTGGTAAGCAGTAATACTCAAATATGCATGCTATATATGTTGATCAGGACTGTGCTGATATGCAGTAATACTCATATATGCATGATATGCATGTTGCTCACGACTGTGCTGCTATGCAGTAATACTCATATATGCATGATATGCATGTTGGTCAGGACCATGCTGCTATTCAGTAATATTCATATATGCATGATATGCATGTTACACAGGACCATGCTGCTATGCAGTAATACACATATCTGCATGGTATGCATACTGCCCAGGACCATGCTGCTATGCAGTAATACTCACATATGCATTATTTGCTTGTTGATCAGGAGCATGCTGCTATGCAGTAATACTCATATATGCATGATATGTATGTTGCTCAGGACCATGCTGCTATGCAGTAATACTCATATATGCAGGTTATGCATGTTGATCAGGAGTGTGCTGCCATGCAGTAATACTCATATATGCATGAGATGCATGTTGATCAGGAGCGTGCTGGTAAGCAGTAATACTCATATATGCATGCTATGTATGTTGATCAGGACTGTGCTGCTATGCAGTAATACTCATATATGCATGAAATGCATGTTGATCAGGAGCGTGCTGCTATGCAGTAATACTCATATATGCATTATTTGCTTGTTGATCAGGAGCATGCTGCTATGCAGTAATACTCATATATGCATGATATGCACATTGCTCAGGCCAATGCCGCTATGCAGTAATACTCATATATGCATGATATGCTTATTGACCAGGAGCGTGCTGCTATGCAGTAATACTCATATATGCATGATATGCATGTTGATCAGGACAATGCTGCTATGCAGTAATACTCATATATATGCATGATATGCATGATGATCAGGACCATGCTGCTATGCAGTCATACTCATATATGCATGATGCACATGTTGATCAGGAGCATGCTGCTATGCAGTAATACTCATATATGCATGATATGTATGTTGATCAGGACAATGCTGCTATGCAGTAATACTTATATATGCATGATATGCTTGTTGATCAGGTGCATGCTGCTATGCAGTAATACTCATATATGCATGATATGCATGTTGATCAGGACAATGCTGCTATGCAGTAATACTCATATATATGCATAATATGCATGATGATCAGGACCATGCTGCTATGCAGTCATACTCATATATGCATGATACACATGTTGAGCAGGAGCGTGCTGCTATGCAGTGATACTTATATATGCATGATATGCATGTTGCTCAGGACCATGCTGCTATGCAGTAATACTCATATATGCATGATATGCATGGTGATCGGGAGTGTGCTGTTATGCAGTACTACTCATATATGCATGATATGCATGTTGCTCAGGAGTGTGTTGCCATGCAGTAATACTCATGTATACATGATATGAATGTTGATCAGGAGTGTACGGGTATGCAGTAATTTTCATATATGCATGACATGCATGTTGATCAGGACTGTACTGCTATGCAGTAATACTCATATATGCATGATATGTATGTTGATCAGGACCCTGCTGCTATGCAGTAATACTCATAAATGCATGATATGAATGTTGATGAGGACCATGCTGCTATGCAGTCATACTCATATATGCGTGATACACATGTTGATCAGGAGCGTGCTGCTATGCAGTGATACTTATATATGCATGATATGCATGTTGCTCAGGACCATGCTGCTATGTAGTAACACTCATATATGCATGTTATGCATGTTGATCAGGAGTGTGCTGCCATGCAGTAATACTCATATATGCATGAGATGCATGTTGATCAGGAGCATGCGAGTAAGCAGTAATACTCATATATGCATGCTATATATGTTGATCAGGACTGTGCTGATATGCAGTAATACTCATATATGCATGATATGCATGTTGATATGGAACCTGCTGCTATGCAGTAATACTTATATATGCATGATACGCACATTGCTCAGGACCATGCTGCTATGCACTAATACTCATATATGCATGATATGCATGTTGGTCAGGGCTATGCTGCTATTCAGTAATACTCATATATGCATGATATGCATGTTACTCAGGACCATGCTGCTATGCAGTAATACACATATCTGCATGGTATGCATACTGCTCAGGACCATGCTGCTATGCAGTAATACTCATACATGCATTATTTGCTTGTTGATCAGGAGCATGCTGCTATGCAGTAATACTCATATATAAATGATATACATTTTGCTCAGGACCATGCTGCTATGCAGTAATACTCATATATGCAGGTTATGCATGTTCATCAGGAGTGTGCTGCTATGCAGTAATACTCATATATGCATGAGATGCATGTTGATCAGGAGCATGCTGGTAAGCAGTAATACTCATATATGCATGCTATGTATGTTGATCAGGACTGTGTTGCTATGCAATAATACTCATATATGCATCATATGCATGTTGATCAGGAGCGTGCTGCTATGCAGTAATACTCATATATGCATTATTTGCTTGTTGATCAGGAGCATGCTGCTATGCAGTAATACTCATATCTGCATGATATTCACATTGCTCAGGCCAATGCCGCTATGCAGTAATACTCATATACGCATGATATGCTTATTTATCAGGAGCATGCTGCTATGCAGTAATACTCATATATGCATGACATGTATATTGATCAGGACAATGCTGCTATGCAGTAATACTTATATATGCATGATATGCTTGTTGATCAGGTGCATGCTGCTATGCAGTAATACTCATATATGCATGAAATGCATGTTGACCAGGAGCGTGCTGCCATGCAGTAATACTCATATATGCATTATTTGCTTGTTGATCAGGAGCATGCTGCTATGCAGTAATACTCATATCTGCATGATATGCACATTGCTCAGGCCAATGCCGCAATGCAGTAATACTCATATATGCATTATATGCTTATTTATCAGGAGCGTGCTGCTATGCAGTAATACTCATATATGCATGACATGTATGTTGATCAGGACAATGCTGCTATGCAGTAATACTTATATATGCATGATATGCTTGTTGATCAGGAGCATGCTGCTATGCAGTAATACTCATATATGCATGATATGCATGTTGATCAGGACAATGCTGCTATGCAGTAATACTTATATATGCATGATATGCTTGTTGATCAGGAGCATGCTGCTATGCAGTAATACTCATATATGCATTATTTGCTTATTTATCAGGAGCGTGTTGCTATGCAGTAATACTCATATATGCATGACATGTATGTTGATCAGGACAATGCTGCTATGCAGTAATACTTATATATGCATGATATGCTTGGTGATCAGGAGCATGCTGCTATGCAGTAATACTCATATATGCATGATATGTATGTTGATCAGGACAATGCTGCTATGCAGTAATAATTATATATGCATGATATGCTTGTTGATCAGGAGCATGCTGCTGTGCAGTAATACTCATATATGCATGATATGCATGTTGATCAGGACAATGCTGCTATGCAGTAATACTCATATATATGCATGATATGCATGATGATCAGGACCATGCTGCTATGCAGTAATACTCATATATGCATGAAATGCATGTTGATCAGGAGTGTGCTGCTATGAAGTAATACTCATATCTGCATGACATGTATGTTGATCAGGACAATGCTGCTATGCAGTAATACTTATATATGCATGATATGCTTATTTATCAGGAGCGTGCTGCTATGCAGTAATACTCATATATGCATGACATGTATGTTGATCAGGACAATGCTGCTATGCAGTAATACTTATATATGCATGATATGCATGTTGATCAGGACAATGCTGCTATGCAGTAATACTCATATATATGCATGATATGCATGATGATCAGGACCATGCTGCTATGCAGTAATACTCATATATGCATGAAATGCATGTTGATCAGGAGTGTGCTGCTATGAAGTAATACTCATATCTGCATGATATGCACATTGCTCAGAACAATGCCACTATGCAGTAATACTCATATATGCATGATATGCTTATTGATCAGAAGCGTGCTGCTATGCAGTAATAATCATTTATGCATGATATGCATGTTGATCAGGACAATGCTGCTATGCAGTAATACTCATATATGCATGATATGCTTGTTGATCAGGAGCATGCTGCTATGCAGTAATACTCATATATGCATGATATGCATGTTGATCAGGACAATGCTGCTATGCAGTAATACTCATATATATGCATAATATGCATGATGATCAGGACCATGCTGCTATGCAGTCATACTCATATATGGGTGATATGCATGTTGATCAGGAGTGTGCTGCTATGCGGTAATACTTATATATGCATGATATGCATGTTGCTCAGGACCATGCTGCTATGCAGTAATACTCATATATGCGTGATATGCATCTTGATCAGGATTGTGCTGCTATGCAATAATACTCATATATACATGATATGCACATTGCTCAGACCAATGCCGCTATGCAGTAATACTCATATACGCATGATATGCTTATTGACCAGGAGCGTGCTGCTATGCAGTAATACTCATATATGCATGATATGCATGTTGATCAGGACAATGCTGCTATGCAGTAATACTCATATATATGCATAATATGCATGATGATCAGGACCATGCTGCTATGCAGTCATACTCATATATGCGTGATGCACATGTTGATCAGGAGCATGCTGCTATGCAGTAATACTCATATATGCATGATATGTATGTTGATCAGGACAATGCTGCTATGCAGTAATACTTATATATGCATGATATGCTTGTTGATCAGGAGCATGCTGCTGTGCAGTAATCCTCATATATGCATGATATGCATGTTGATCAGGACAATGCTGCTATGCAGTAATACTCATATATATGCATGATATGCATGTTGCTCAGGACCATGCTGCTATGCAGTAATACTCATATATGCATGATATGCATGGTGATCGGGAGTGTGCTGTTATGCAGTACTACTCATATATGCATGATATGCATGTTGCTCAGGAGTGTGTTGCCATGCAGTAATACTCATGTATACATGATATGAATGTTGATCAGGTGTGTACGGGTATGCAGTAATTTTCATATATGCATGACATGCATGTTGATCCGGACTGTACTGCTATGCAGTAATACTCATATATGCATGATATGTATGTTGATCAGGACCCTGCTGCTATGCAGTAATACTCATAAATGCATGATATGAATGTTGATGAGGACCGTGCTGCTATGCAGTAATACTCATATATGCATGATATGCATGTTGCTCAGGACCATGCTGCTATGTAGTAACACTCATATATGCATGTAATGCATGTTGATCAGGAGTGTGCTGCCATGCATTAATACTCATATATGCATGAGATGCATGTTGTTCAGGAGCATGCGGGTAAGCAGTAATACTCATATATGCATGCTATATATGTTGATCAGGACTGTGCTGATATGCAGTAATACTCATATATGCATGATATGCATGTTGATCAGGACCCTACTGCTATGCAGTAATACTCATATATGCATGATACGCACATTGCTCAGGACCATGCTGCTATGCACTAATACTCATATATGCATGATATGCATGTTGCTCAGGACTGTGCTGCTATGCAGTAATACTCATATATGCATGATATGCATGTTGGTCAGGACCATGCTGCTATGTAGTAATACACATATCTGCATGGTATGCATACTGCTCAGGACCATGCTGCTATGCACTAATACTCATATATGCATGATATGCATGTTGCTCAGGACTGTGCTGCTATGCAGTAATACTCATATATGCATGATATGCATGTTACTCAGGACCATGCTGCTATGCACTAATACTCATATATGCATGATATGCATGTTGCTCAGGACTGTGCTGCTATGCAGTAATACTCATATATGCATTATTTGCTTATTGATCAGGAGCATGCTGCTATGCAGTAATACTCATATATGCATGATATGCATGTTGCTCAGGACCATGCTGCTATGCAGTAATACTCATATATGCAGGTTATGCATGTTGATCAGGAGTGTGCTGCCATGCAGTAATACTCATATATGCATGAGATGCATGTTGATCAGGAGCGTGCTGGTAAGCAGTAATACTCATATATGCATGCTATGTATGATGATCAGGACTGTGCTGCTATGCAGTAATACTCGTATATGCCTGAAATGCATGTTGATCAGGAGCGTGCTGCTATGCAGTAATACTCATATATGCATTATTTGCTTTTTGATCAGGAGCATGCTGCTATTCAGTAATACTCATATATGCATGAAATTCATGTTGATCAGGAGCGTGCTGCTATGCAGTAATACTCATATCTGCATGATATGCACATTGCTCAGGCCAATGCCGCTATGCAGTAATACTCATATATTCATGATATGCTTATTGATCAGGAGCATGCTGCTATGCAGTAATACTCATATATGCATGATATTTATGTTGATCAGGACAATGCTGCTATGCAGTAATACTTATATATGCATGATATGCTTGTTGATCAGGAGCATGCTGTTATGCAGTAATACTCATATATGCATGATATGCATGTTGATCATGACAATGCTGCTATGCAGTAATACTCATATATATGCATGATATGCATGATGATCTGGACCATGCTGCTATGCAGTCATACTCATATATGCGTGACACACATGTTGATCAGGAGCATGCTGCTATGCAGTGATACTTATATATGCATGAAATGCATGTGGCTCAGGACCATGCTGCTATGCAGTAATACTCTTATATGCATGATATGCATGGTGATCGGTAGTGTGCTGCTATGCAGTACTACTCATATATGCATGATATGCATGTTGCTCAGGAGTGTGCTGCCATGCACTAATACTCATGTATACATGATATGAATGTTGATCAGGAGTGTACGGGTATGCAGTAATTTTCATATATGCATGATATGCATGTTGATCAGGACTGTGCTGCTATGCAGTAATACTCATATATGCATGATATGTATGTTGATCAGGACCCTGCTGCTATGCAGTAATACTCATATATGCATGATATGGATGTTGATGAGGATCATGCTGCTATGCAGTAATACTCATATATGCATGATATGTATGTTGGTCAGGAGCATGCTGCTATGCAGTATTACTCATATATGCATGATATGCATGTTGATCAGGAAAACGTCGTTATGCAATAATCCTCATATATGCATGATATACAAGCTGATTAGTAGCATGCTGCTATGCAAAAATACTCATATATGCATGATATGCATGTTGCTCAAGTCCCTGTTTTATGCAGTAGACCTCATATATGCATGATATGCATGTCAATCAGGACCATGCTGCTATGCAGTCATACTCATATATGCATGATATGCATGTTGATCAGGACCATGCTGATATGCTGTAATACTCATATATGTATGATATGCTTTTTGATCAAGAGCGTGCTGCTATGCAGTAATACTCATATATGCATGATATGCATGTTGCTCAGGACCATGCTGCTATGTAGTAATACTTATATATGTATGTTATGCATGTTGATCAGGAGTGTGCTGCCATGCAGTAATACTCATATATGCATGAGATGCATGTTGATCAGGAGCATGCGGGTAAGCAGTAATACTTATATATGCATGCTATATATGTTGATCAGGACTGTGCTGCTATGCAGTAATACTCATATATGCATGATATACACATTGCTCAGGACCATGCTGCTATGCACTAATACTCATATATGCATGCTATGCATGTTGCTCAGGACTGTGCTGTTATGCAGTAATACTTATATATGTATGACATGCATGTTGGTCAGGACCATGCTGCTATTCAGTAATACTCATATATGCATGATATGCATGTTACTCAGGACCATGCTGCTATGCAGTAATACACATATCTGCATGGTATGCATACTGCTCAGGACCATGCTGCTATGCAGTAATACTCATATATGCATTATTTGCTTGTTGATCAGGAGCATGATGCTATGCAGTAATACTGATATATGGATGATATGCATGTTGCTTAGGACCATGCTTCTATGCAGTAATACTCATATATGCAGGTTATGCATGTTGATCAGGAGTGTGCTGCCATGCAGTAATACTCATATATGCATGAGATGCATGTTGATCAGGAGTGTGCTGGTAAGCAGTAATACTCATATATGCATGCTATGTATGTTGATCAGGACTGTGCTGCTGTGCAGTAATACTCATATATATATGCATGATATGCATGATGATCAGTACCATGCTGCTATGCAGTCATACTCATATATGCATTATTTGCTTGATGATCAGGAGCATGCTGCTATGCAGTAATACTTATATATGCATGAAATGCATGTTGATCAGGAGCATGCTGCTATGCAGTAATACTCATATCTGCATGATATGCACATTGCTCAGGCCAATGCCGCTATGCAGTAATACTCATATATGCATGATATGCTTATTGATCAGGAGCGTGCTGCTATGCAGTAATACTCATATATGCATGATATGCATGTTGATCTGGACAATGCTGCTATGCAGTAATACTCATATATATGCATGATATGCATGATGATCAGGACCATGCTGCTATGCAGTCATACTCATATATGCATGATACACATGTTGATCAGGAGCGTGCTGCTATGCAGTGATACTTATATATGCATGATATGCATGTTGCTCAGGACCATGCTGCTATGCAGTAATACTCATATATGCATGATATGCATGGTGATTGGGAGTGTGCTGCTATGCAGTACTACTCATATATGCATGATATGCATGTTGCTCAGGACCATGATGCTATGCAGTAATTCTCATATATGCATTATATGCATGTTGATCAGGAGTGTGCTGCCATGCAGTAATACTCATGTATACATGATATGAATGTTGATCAGGAGCGTACAGGTATGCAGTATTTTTCATATATGCATGATATGCATGTTGATCAGGACTGTGCTGCTATGCAGTAATACTCATATATGCATGATATGTATGTTGATCAGGACCCTGCTGCTATGCAGTAATACTCATATATGCATGATATGGATGTTGATGAGGACCGTGCTGCTATGCAGTAATACTGATATATGCATGATATGCATGTTGGTCAGGAGCATGCTGCTATGCAGTATTACTCATAAATGCATGATACGCATGTTGATCAGGACCACGCCATTATGCAGTAATCCTCATATATGCATACATGTTGACTAGGAGCATGCTGCTATGCAAAAATACTCATATATGCATGATATGCATGTTGCTCAGCACCCTGCTTTTATGCAGTAGACCTCATATATGCATGATATGCATGTTGCTCAGGACCATGCTGCTATCCAGTAATACTCATATATGCATGATATATATATATATTGATCACGACCATGCTGTTATGCAGTAATCCTCATTTATGCATGATAAGCATGTTGCTCAGGACCATGCTGCTATGCAGTAATACTCACATATACATGATAAGCATGTTGATCAGGACCATGTTGGTATGCAGTTTGTTTGTGTTTTTCGGCTTTTCCCGGTTAGGGGTCGCCACAGAGGAGCTCCAGTCTGCTAATGATTGGTAGTGTATTTTTACGTACCGGATTATCAGCCCTGATGCTCAACCTTCAATGAAGGTATGCCCCATTCATGTATGCCTCCACACAGAAGACACTCTAGCTGAGAATTGAATGGGTCACCATGCTGGTAGGCAGTAATATTCAAATATGCCTGATATGCATGTTGATCAAGACTGTGCTGCTATGCAGTAATACTCATATATGCATGATATGCATGTTGATCAGGACAGTGCTGGTGTGCAGTAATACTCATATATGCATGATATGCATGTTGCTCAGGGCCCTTCTGTTATGCAATCATACTCATAAATGTGTGATATGCATGTTGATCAGGACCATTCTGTATGCAGTCATACTCATATATGCACGATATGCATGCTGATCAGGAGCATGCTGCTATGCAGTAATACTCATATATGCATGATATGCATGTTGATCAGGACCGTGCTGATATGCAATAATACTAATATATGCAAGATATGTATGTTGCTCAGGGCCCTTCTGTTATGAAATCATACTCATAAATGTGTGATATGCATGTTGATCAGGACCATTCTACTATGCAGTCATACTCATATATGCATGATATGCATGCTGATGAGGACAATGCTGCTATGCAGTAGTACTCATATATGCATGATGATATGATAACTTTAAATGTGGAAGGTGTACTGTGTGTACACGGGTCCATATGACTTCATCGACAGTTCATTTCATTGACAGTTCATTTGGTCGACAGTTCATTTGGTCGACAGGCATTTTAGGTGGGGGGCTTCACCCCCCACACCCCCCAATGTGGGGGGCTGTGCCCCCCACACCGCTCCTAACTATATATATCAACTCCAGGGTTGCACAACATTGGGGAAGGGGGCAAATCTGCCTGTCGACCAAATGAACTGTCGACCAAATGAGTGTCAATGAAATGAACTATCGATGAAGTCATATGGACCCGTGTACACACATATATTGCACAGGCAATCAATTTGTTGTGAATTCTCATTGTATTAAGATAACAGGTCATTTTAATTGTTATACATCTAATGTTGTATACGTTGCATTATGTCAAGATTGCCAAGCCTTTTATGTTGGCAAAACCAGCAGACGTTTTAGGGATAGGGTGAAGGATCATCTGCTGGACATGCAACACATGAAAACAACTAACGCCCTTGCCAGACATATACAGAATAATATTAATCATAGTTTTAAATTTTGCATTATTCAACACATGGATTATGACGTACAGGGTAGGATTACTAAACATGATTTGGATGTTCATGAATTGAGATGGCAGATATGCTTGGATGCCTATAATCAACCTGGGTTGAATACATTTTGTAGTATTAAACCCATTTTAAGGCTCAATAGGATTAAGGGTAAAAAATAATAATAAATAACCAACCATACATACATAATATATAAAATAATTATAAAACAACTATTCAACCAATTCATTTATAACGGAACATATAGTTATACAATAATATTAATTCATTTTTTGTACATTTACAATATTTTATTTCATAATGTGTATTTAATACATTAATATTTACATTATATCATTACAATATTTATAGGATATTTTTTATAACATATATATTTTTTCATGCATATATACATACTATATACATTTTTATACAAACCAATATATACATTTTTAAATTAAATTGAAACATATATTTTATACAGTATACACACACATTTAATTAACCTATATTATGGGACATCATCTTGTATTATGGTTTACATTATCATAACCTTTAGTTAAGCGTATACAATTCAGGCATTTTTTTGTAAGTATTATTATACACTATTTTATTAATTTTCAGTTGAGTATGTGTATTTAATACATTTAAATTTATATATATACATTTTTGTATGTAAAACTTTTTTAACACATACATATGTATTAATTGAGCAACTGTGAATTTTTGACAAGTGGTGGTGATTAGTATTATTGTTTTAATTGGGGTGTGACTTGTGTATTTAAATGTTAGTCATCATTAGGATGGGTATTCTGATGAAGTTCGTCAAGTCGGATGAAACCTAGGTAAATTCGTTTACTCGCATTGTGCAATAAACTGGTCCATTCAGCTACGTTGTGATCATTTCTTTTGACACAGTTTCAGCACAGAGTGGAATTTATTGTGCTGTCTTCAGAGAGTTTGCAGTGAAGAACATTTTCAGTTGGTCGGAGCTCCTTGCCTTTTGGTTTGGCGTTTTTGGCTCTGTCTTTGGTTCTCTGTTATGCAGTAATACTTATATATACATGATATGCTTGTTGATCTGGAGTGTGCTGCTATGCAGTAATACTCATATATGCATGATATGCATGTTGATTAGGATCATGATGCTATGCAGCAATACTCATATATGCATGATATGCATGTTGATCAGGGCCATGCTGCTATGCAGTCATACTCATATATGCATGATATGCATGTTGCTCAGGACCATGCTGCTATGCAGTAATACTCATATATGCATGATATGCATGTTGATCAAGACTGTGCTGTTATGCGGTCATACTCATATATGCATGATATGCGTGTTGATCAGGACCATGCTGATATGCAGTAATACTAATATATGCAAGATATGCATGTTGCCCAGGACCCTGCTGTTATGCAGTAATCCTCATATATGCATGATATGCATGTTGCTCAGGACCATGCTGCTATGCAGTAATACTCATATATGCATGATATTCTTGTTGATCAGGAGCATGCTGCTATGCAGTATTACTGATGTATGCATGATATGCATGTTGATCAGGACCATGCTGCTATGCAGTAATACGTATATATGCATGATATGCATGTTGCTCAGGACCATGCTGCTATGCAGTAATACTCATATATGCATGATATGCATGTTGCTCAGGACCATGCTGCCATGCAGTAATACTCATATATGCATTATATGCATGTTGATCAGGACCATGCTGTTATGCAGTAATCCTCATATATGCATGATATGCATGTTGATTAAGACCATACTGCTATGCAGTAATACTCATATATGCATGAGATATATATTGATCAGGACCATGGTGTTATGTAGTAATCCTCATATATGCATGATATGCATGTTGCTTAGGACAATGCTGCTATGCAGTAATACTCATATGTGCATGATATGCATGTTGATCAGGACCATGCTGTTATGCAGTAATACTCATATATGCATGTTATGCATGTTGATCAGGAGTGTGCTGCCATGCAGTAATACCCATGTATGCATGATATGCATGTTGATCAGGAGCATGTGGGTATACAGTAATACTCATATATGCATGATATGTATGTTGATCAGGACTGTGCTGCTATGCAGTTATACTCATATATGCATGATATGCACATTGCTCAGGACCATGCTGCTATGCACTAATACTCATGTATGCATGATACGCACATTGCTCAGGACCATGCTGCTATGCACTAATACTCATATATGCATGGTATGCATGTTGCTCAGGACTGTGCTGCTATGCAGTAATACTCATATATGCATGATATGCATGTTGTTGAGGACCATGCTGCTATGCAGTAATACTCATATATGCGTGATATGCATGTTGATCAGGACTGTGCTGTTATGCAGTCATACTCACATATGCATGTTGATGTGCAGTACTTCTCACAAATGTATCAAGGGTATGCTGACATACATTATTCCTGATATATGCATGTTTATATGCATTATTTTTCATAGAAGTACCAGGTATACGGTGATCAGCAATACATTTAATGATGGATCAGTTGCATGCTGATAAGTGCACTCTTGATAGATGAGGTGCATTTTTATGTGCATTATTTCAAACATATGCATTCAACACATGTTACATGCAATAGTTCTCACAGAAACAATAGGTGCATGATGATATGCAGCCCTACTGACATATACATTAATCATATGCTGATGTACTGTGCTTCAAACAGATGTGCATTTTCATCTGAAGTTCTTTTGATAGATTAATGTGTCACATGGTGATGAGCAGCACTTCTCACAGGTGCATCAAGTGCATGTTGATCTGCAGTCCTTCTGACAGATGTGCAAGGCACATCATGATGAACAGTACATCTCACAGGTGCATCGTGTGCATGTTGATTTAAAATCCTTTTGACAGATGCATGAGGCACATTGTAATGAACAGTACTTCTCATAGGTGTATCAGTTGCATGTTGATCTGCAATGTGATGTGTAGAACTCCCACAAGCTTATCGCCATCAGAGTTGGGGACAGTAATCATTCTGTCCATGCATAGTGCCTGCTATTTGAACACACAGGTCCAGTAAAATCTTCAGTGTATTTTCCTTTCGAGGTGGAACACATATCTCTCAATCACCATCTCTCCCTTTTCTCTCTGATGCTATTTTCAGGTGTAGGCATGATAGATCATCGGATCAAAGCAAGTTGCTAGGCTATTGGTCCTGAGGCCTTTATAAGCCTAGCCAAGAATTTAGCCCATGTTCCAACACGTCACCACCCTATGCTACTGTCCAGCAGGGACATAGGTAGAATCCAAGGGGTGTATTTTCTGTTCCCCATCCAGTTATCCAAGTTGCGCTTAAAAAGGTTTAATGAGGTACTCTGCTTTACATGGAGAGGGAGTCTATTCCACAAATGGGGGAGTCTCTGGGACACAAATCTTTCCTGCCAACAAGTCCTATTGACGTCACAGATCAGGTTGAGGTCTCGCGTGTGGGTTATTTGAGTGGACCTTGACTTGCAGATATGCAGCAGTCCCACCAAGGCAGGGTCTGAAATTGCTTTGTATGCCAGACAGAGGTCACCTCTGAGGAGCATGTAGGAGACTGAGTAGAGGGACAGAGCTTTTAGCCTATCTGTATAGGGGAGATGTTTGTGGCACTGGATTCTCCAGGTGAGGAATCTCTGTGGTCTCTTCAGCTGCTGCATGTGCTTTTTGAGGTACATGCCAATAATCTGTCTTATAAGGGAAGAATACAGGGATGTTATGACCACCTTGCCCCTGGATGAGATACCCTTACTAATGAGGTGGGCCATGTAGAAGCTTTCTGTACAATGGAGGCAATATGGTGGTCAAAAGTCAGTTTGCTATCAACCTGGGTTCCCAAGTCCCTTACGACTGATTGCATGCTTAGTGCCTTATTATCATTGTGATAATTTGTAGGGACATCATTCTCCTTAAAAGGGATGATGATGCATTTTTTGGCATTCAGTTTGAGGCCATGTTTCTGGCACTAGTCATTTATTTGGGTGAGACCCTCTTGGAGGATGTCCACATCACTAGGGGAATTGATGACAGCACCCAACTTGCAGTCATTTGCAAACTTGGTCAGCCTTAGCCCACTAGATTTGGCCTGCCCCTCTGAGAAGTATATCCCAAACAGCAGAGGCTCCAAGACTGATCCTTGGGGTACACCGCTTGTTACAGGTCTACTACTTGAGGTGGCTTCCCCTATTTTGACTAGGTGGGTTCTATCAGTGAGCCAATTTGCTTCCCATCTGGTAACATATGGGTTGATGCCTAGTTGAGAGAGTTTATCTATTATACCTGAGTGGGAAATAGTATTAAAGGACTTGGCTAGGTCAAAGTAGGCAGTGTGCACTGTCTTCCATTCATCTATGGCCTTGGTGACTGTCTCAAAGAAGTCGACCAAATTTAAGAGGCATGACCTCCTCTTGACAAAACCAAACGTGTGGGATTAAGTGTTTGGAGGTTGCCAATGTCCTTGTTAATGAGGTCCATGATAATCCACTCCATGGCCTTGCAGATCAGGCTAGTTAGGCTGATGGGGCTATAATTTCCTGGATTGGTGGATGCTCCACCTTTGTGCAAAGGAATGACAGTAGCTGTCCTCCACTTGGTTGGGACAAAGCCAGTACTCAGGCTTTGGTTGAATAGGGTGCCTAATGGTGCTGCACGTTCCTGTCTGAGTTCATGTAGGATGCAGCCTGGGATGTTATAAGGTCCTATGGAGGCTGTATTTTTTCCCTTTGAGAGGGCAGTGATGACTTGCTCCCTAGAGATAAGAGGAGGGGGCAGGTACTGAGGATGTCCTGTTTTACTGATGAGGGTGACAGAGGAGTGAAGTTTTCACTGAATCTGTCTGCCAGCAGGTTGGCTATATCTACAGGGTTTGTGTATGTGGTGTCCTTGACCACCAATTCTGAGCAGATCTGGATGCTTCCCTTGAGATTGCAGATCATGTTGGATATGTCATCAAAGGTATATGAGGTTCTGTGCTTACTGTTAGACATTTTCTTTGTATTGTATTGCCAAGTCTGTGGGCATCTCCTTTTATGGCATCTCTATGCTTAGCTGTCTTGCGATTGCCAAAGGAACTGTGTGCACTTATTGCATAAATATAATTTCAGTGAC
Organism: Protopterus annectens; assembly: GCF_019279795.1. Classification (NCBI taxonomy): domain Eukaryota; kingdom Metazoa; phylum Chordata; order Ceratodontiformes; family Protopteridae; genus Protopterus; species Protopterus annectens. The sequence continues at coordinate 199,166,558 of NC_056747.1, forward strand.
CCAGTCTTATGACAGACTGTGGGTAGTTGGTGCTGCAGCTGAAAAGCTGATCACCAAGATGCAACTGGCCAGCTTAGGGTTGGTAACATAGATTGCAACTGGACATAATGTTTGCCTCCATTTTTTAACTTTCCTCATTTCTTCAGCCACTAATTTGTGCCCACGTATTGATTCATGCTTGCCATCACGCATGCACGTTCTCATCATTTTGCAGTTTGGTGCAGATGTTTAGGACTATTATTAATGTACCTATACTCTATAATAGTCTTAGGTTTGATTCCCACAGTTTCTGATGCTTACTGTGTGACCCTGAGTAACTCATTAATTCATACAGTGCTTCCATGTTGAGCCTGAAATAGGTCCATGTGTATCAGTGCTCTACCTTGCTTAGTAGACATATAATATAGAGACTTATAATCTGTCTCCAGTCCTAACCATCCTGATATATGGTCAAGGCATAAATGCCAAGGCACTGACATTCTTTGTTAAGAAGACATAATAGTGTTATGATCTGTGACGCAATCTTGATTCTTTGCAGTTCATGTATTACATTAAAAAAGTGTAGGAGAGTGAAATGTTTTACCGGCTTGCAAAGCTTTTAAAAATCAGTAAAATACTCAGTGCTGTCAAACAAATATCAGGCAGAAACAAAGTACCCCCCCAGAGAGCAGCTTTAAAAACAGTGGGACACTTTTTTCTGCCTCACTTTCTGTTTATAAATGTGGCAGGCCAAAGTCATAACAGCTTTTAAAAGCTGTTTCACCTTTTGTAACTGCTGCTTGCCAACCAGAACTTTCCATTGTTAGACAGTAACAGAAAGCCCAATCTTAATATCCCTTAGGGGTGCTTAGCAAGCTTTTGTTAAGTACTGCTAAGGGCTGTTAAGATTGGGCCTTTCTCTAGGGTTGTGCTTAGCAAGTTTCTACTGCATGGAATAACAATATTATCCCCAGCATTGGGAAAAAGATAAAGATAAGTGCTTCTCTAACACAAGACCCAATTGTAATAGCACTTGGAGTGTGTATAACAATTATTAAGCACCTCCTCTATGTGTTGTTATGATCAGTTGTCATGCTAGGGACTAAGAAACATACAGTGTCAGCTGGAGAAGAACAGTAGCAACATATAAAAAAATCTTTGTTTATGCATGCTATGTCTCTCAACTGTCCCTGACTCAGTTTCTTATTTTGTTCTTTCCCTGAAACATTTTTTTAGATTTTTTTTACTAATTCACTAAGGAATACACTCAGTCAGTAATAATTCCAGAATTAGAGTTTCATACTTGTTATTGTTCAGAAAATCAGAAAATCCATGATGATGCAAAACCTGTTTGCTCTAAATGTGAATTTTGTTGATATCTATGTCTCAAACACATAATAAGATGGTTATAATCAGAGACCTGATCATAATCCTCTGTATCTTTTCCCTGATTTTGTAGTACAATCACAGCATTCCATGCATTACATTATTATTATTATTGTTATTATTATTATTATTATTATTATTGTTATTGTTATTACTATTATTATTATTATTATTGTTGTTATTATTATTATTATTGTTATTATTATTATTATCATTTTTTTCTATTCTCTTTTATGTTTTTAGTCTTCAGTTGCACATTCTCACAGTATGGCCCCTTTTATGATATATTCTACAGTCTTTTTCCTTAAACCAATACATCTCAGATTTGTCTGACTGCTTGAAACACCTAAAATGTGCCTGCTTCTTAGGTACTAAATTAACTGCATTCGCCCATATCTTGCTGTTATTCTAGGTTGGTTAATGATGGCTCTATGTATGAAATCACCATGTGTCCCAATACCACAAGCCGGTTAAGCCAAAAGTCACTTTCAACAAACCTGAAACAAAGTTCATTTTGTAGGGAGACAAGTTCACTTACACCTCCATATAGCAGGAGACCTCCCCACTGCTTAACTTATATATACTAACTGCATAGTTGCACAGTAATGGAGAAAGAATAAACTCCAGGTCCAGTATTAGTGGTTTCCATCATAACCTGCTGGCAAAAGAGATGCACTTTCTTATTTTTCTGCATAGAATATCTTCTGATACTTTGTGCTGTCGCGACTGCAGTGGTGGTGCTGCGGTAGCATTGTCGCCTCATAGCAAGATGTTGTCCCGTTCGATTCTCAGCTAGACCGTCTTCTGTGTGGAGGCATACGTGAATGGGGCATGCCTTCATTGAAGGTTGTGCATCAGGGCTGGTAACCCAGTATGTAAAAATCCACTACCAATCATTAGCGGACCGGAGTTCCGCTGTGGCTACTCCTAACCGGGAAAAGCCGAAAGACACAAACAAACAAACTTGATTTTGTGCTGTCAGTGATAGGAAAATTTTGTAGAGGTGTAGTTTGATATTGTATCAGATCAGGTAAAGACTTGATAGTTATTTTACAGCATTAATAAGTGTATAATCTTTGCAAACAGGTCTAAGTTTATGAAGAAATTCAATCAATCTAAGAGGAGCAGGGCTAAATTGAAGGGCCAAGAATCATAGCTATATGTTTAAATGAGAAAATTTGATATATATGTATATATACATATATATGTATATACATATATATATATATATATATATATATATATATATATATATATATATATATATATACATACATACACATACATACATACATGCACATACCCACACAGTATATATAAAAATGAATATGCATGTATGCTCATCTGTTGATATACTACCAGTGCATAGTACGCTATTCTACTACAGTGTGATATTAAAGTCACAAACCAGAACTGCAATTCCCTGCTAGAACAGGAGTACTATAGTCACCACAAAATGGGTTTACACACTTAAACATCACATTAACAGCTATTGCTCATCGTATACTGCAGTAGCCTTAGCTATATGGGTTATATCCTGACAAAGATATAACAGCTGGCCAACTTTCAAAGCTTCAGGGTACCTTTTACACATCCAAATTGTCAAGCAGCTCAAGCTGAGCTGACTAAAAGACAAGTTTGGGTGCCAAGAACTCCAGGGTTTTTCTGCCACCAAATAGAATGCTCCTCTGAGGCTTTTCAGGATTGACAGTTGGCCTGTGCTTTTCCTTTGCTGGTCTGACAAGTTCCCAGTGGGGGAAAAAACTTCCATTCAATTACTCTTATTTATCATTAATACTTTCATCTTCAGGAAATTTATTTTAATACTAGGAGTTTGTGTTTTAATGGACTTAATGAGACTGTATTTTACTTTTAAATAGAGCAGTTTTTTCTCGTAAGTTGAAAGTTGTTCAAAGTATTTTAAAAAATTCCTGTAGAAAAAATGTGTTTGTTTTACTTTTGGGGCTTTTTACTGTGTTTTTGTGTGAAAAACTAGATTTAAAGACTTAAAATTCATATCGAATTTTGTTACTTGTTTTCTGCAAGAAAGAGGTACAATTTTCATCTAGACTATGAAACAAACTGTCACTCTCACTGCTGGTCCTTTTTCTAGCCACAAAAAGAAAAAGTTAAGCAATGGCCTTTCCCACTAGCAATTTGCCTCAGCTACAGGGGGGTGACTCTGCTGTGTCCATTTGTTGTACCTCAGATTACTTGCTCATCTTTTACCCAGGATCCGTGTGGTCTAGAGCATGCAGACACTACGGACCAGGGGTTAGTCACGTCATCTACAGCTGTTGGGATACCCTCAGAGGATAAGAGAGAGCCACTGTTGTTGGTCCTGGGAAAGAGAGCAGGGAAGGCTTCACTGTTTTCTAAGAATGTTGTGCCCATCGCTGGGGAAGCTGCTGCTGTCATTTATAACATTGTTGGCCCAATTTTTTTTGTCAAAAGGAAACAGGAAACTAAACATGTATTTACTCCTTCTCAAATGTCCTTAGAGAGGAGTATTTTAGTGGGTTTGGCTCAGGTTTTATTCAAGGTTATGATCCTTATTATTATTACTTTCTAGTAAAAGAAAGGATACCGTTGTCTCTGAAGATATTCAATATTCTGAAGCTAGACAGGAAGATGAAGGGACAGACATTGTTTTTCTCCTCAGTTTTCTGATTTTCAGTGAAGAGCTGAGTTTCTGATCCTCCCTTTGCAGTTCTTCTCTCTTTGTGACTTTTTCCAGAATTTATCAATGTTTTCACTGGGAGTACTCTGAGGTGTCCTACTCCCTCAGAAAATTTTATGAACTGTTATGGAAGGAATTTCCTGAAGCTTCACTAATTCCTCTAATTCTGTCAGCTTTGGAGGTTGTGCGTGTCTCTGCCTGCAATTTCTTTTTTTTTTAAAAACAATTTTATTAGAAGTGCTGATGAAAATACAATCAACATATAAAGAATGAAGGGTCTATATTAGATCACTGAATGCTTAAAAAAGTGAACGGTGATTAATCAACCCTATGTAAGCAAAAGCTTACAATGTCGAACTGTCAGAACAGCGATTTTTTTTTCCAAGGGAAAAAAATTGCTGTTCCAACAAAAAAAATAAATAAATAAAACACTTTAAACATTATATAAAGTGGGGGGCTTTGCCCCCCACACTCCCCTACTTAAATATACCAACTCTGAGACTACACTACAGTGCCAAAAACGGCAAAGTAATGAAGCGGCCAAGCAAATTCTTTCCCAGGGAAAGAATTTGCTTAAAGGCCACTTCGATAATTTGCCGTTTCCATCTTTTAAGTTCGACCAAGACGCATTTGAAAGAATGAATCTTCGGTCTTCTAATAGGGAACCAAGAATGAACCATTTTAAATTATGTGAAAAAAATTATGATATACAGAATTAAACAAAATTTAACTATATACAAAATCGTTCACCATAACTCTTAAATATCAGCTGAAATAGTTCCTATATATACAATATGTTCTGTAAAGTTAAATTATTTTTGTAACAATTCATAAACTTTGTTCCAGATACTATAAGTAGAAGTATTCCTAGAACATCTATACTTGATTGTCAGTTTTTCCAGACAACAAATTTCATTAAGTAGGTTTTTAAATTCTTGTAATGATAGAGAGGATTGTGATTTCCAATTCCTTGTAATTATTTTTTCTGGCTATAGATAATATAGACCAAATCAAAGGGTAATTGGATGTTTTTATAATTGTTGGTACTGAAGTATTAAATAATATCAGGGATTTAGATAAAGTAAAGTTATCTGTAATATTGCCTGCATAAAATCATTTATATCTTTCCAAAATGTTTTTAATTCAGTCCAGTCAAAGAACATATGAGACCAATCTGCATTCTATTGCTTATTACATCTCTAGCAATTTACATCTGTTTTTTTCAATTTTACTCATTATTAAAGGAATAATAAAAGATCTATTCAAATATTTCCATGTAAATATTTTCCATTTGAGTGAGGAAGTAGTTAAACTTGATGATTTTAATATATTTGATTTATCTTTATCTGTAGGAAGTTGGCCATTAATGGAATAGAAAGAATTCCAATAACTGTCAGGGAAAACATCTAAGTCAGGCTTTATAGCTTTATGTTGTTGTATCTTTCAGCTTATCCCGGTTAGGGGTCACCACAGTGGAACTCCAGTCCGCTAATGTTTGGTAGTGGATTTTTACATGCCAAGTTACCAGCCCTGATGCACAACCTTTAATGAAGGCACACCCATTCATGTATGCCTCCACACAGAAGACACTCTAGCTGCGAATCGAATGCGACAACGTCTTGCTGTGAGGCGACAATGCTACCGCAGCACCACTACCATGGGTAGGCTTTATAGCTTTATATATATATATATATATATATATATATATATATATATATATATGATAATTTGTTAGTATTTGGAGAGATACTCTGAATTGATAAAATTATATATTGTATTAAATGGGGTATTACTTTCTTTGTTGTTGAAGACATTAATTCAATATTATTTAGAATAAACTTCCTTCCTTCTTGCAAATCTAACCAAAAAAAGGAATCAAATTCAAATTCAGTATTGAGAGAATTAATTGATTTCAGTTCATTGTTAGACATCATCTGGTACCAAAAATTTAAACTTTTCTGTTGAAAAGTGAACATTTTTATATAATTAGAAGTAAAAAGAATTCCTAGTATGTAAGCTATGGGAAAAAGAACTGACCAGTATTTATGTATATTATGTTTAAGTATAAAATTTTTAAAGTATTTGAATGAGTGTTAAATCTTCTTCTTTCGGCTTTTTCCCGGTTAGGGGTTGCCACAGTGGATCACCTGTCTGCTCATGATTGGCAGTGGAGTTTTACGGTGTTGAGTTGCCAGCCCAGCGCCCAACCTTCCACAGAAGGCACACACATGCACACACTCACACCTAGGGCCAATTTAGAGTGTCCAATCCACCTACAGCATGTCTTTGGGATGTGGGAGGAAACTGGAGCACATGGAGGAAACCCACGCGACCACAGGGAGGACATGCAGACTCCACACAGAAGGCACCCCAGCCGAGAATCAAACCAGAGAACCTCTTGCTGTGAGGTGGCAACACTAACTGCTGCACTACCGTGGCCGCCCCTTTAATGAGTGTTAAATAATTACTTTTAAATTTTTGAGTAGAGAACACAGAGAACTGATCTTTCAGAATCCAAATAGAGAGGTTATTTATAAATTCAATTTTTTTGTGAATTAATATTATTTAATGTGTCCACCATTAAAATTTCTATTCATTTTTTCCATTGCCTATAATTTCTTTGATAACCAGTATGCTGCCCTTAATAAGGCAGATAGAATGTTTAAAGTTCCTTGGTCTTTTTATGTATTTTTTTTTTTACATTTTTATACAATCTTTCCAAACCTGATCCAGCAGCAATAGCTTTAGTTAATCCTACTGCTGCTAAACAGTTAATTCCTATCATATTCTTTTGGATAAGGATGGGAATATTATTGATAAGTCTGGGCAAAATAGTGTATACTTCTGCAACTTTGATTTTCAGAATTTTGAATTGTCAGGCTCACATGTTAATGTTATTATAGCTAATTGTGAAAGCATGAGGAATGTTTGGTCTGCAGTTTTTTTTCTTATGTGGGAAAAATTGCTTTAAATTGTTTGTTTTTTTCTACTGTACACTGCTCTCTGTTTACAGTGCATGTATGACTTAGTTGATAATATGGCCTCTGTAACTCTTTGGAGGAGGCTTGCCTGGCTTCATTCCCAGAACCTCTCAAGAAGGACAGGAATAACAAGATTTTTATTTTCTCTTTTGGATAGAAATTGACTTTTTGGTTCTCTTGATGCAAACATTATGAAAACATGTGATGAAAGGGTTACGTTAAATCAGGAAAGCTCCAAAATTCTTCTGTCATCCTTTTTCAAACTTTCTAATGCTACCAAGAAATCTATACTCCTTGACAAGAAAAACCTTTACCTTCATCTCCAACATAAACATCAGTACAATTCCCAAAAGTTTTGGTCAGGTATTAATAAACTGGTACAACCAGGCCGCTCCAAAACACCTACTCCATCAGGTACCTCCCATAGCAATCCTAAGCATATTGCAGACACCTTTAATACCTTCTTTACTGAAACTGTTCAATCTTTAGCCAGCTCACTACCCCCCATTAATACTAGACCATAAAACAAATCACGAACTATGAAGAATAAATCCAGAAGCACAATAGCAAAAACGGACAACTGAAAAAAGTATACCACTGTTTATTGCGATAAAAAAACAGATGAAATGGTAAGCGCTTTCGGCTGCGTTACTCCAGCCTTCATCAGACATTTTCAAAATGTTGGTTGTGCCATTATATACTGCAGTTAATCCAACCAATAATTCAATGAATTAACCAATCAGATACTAATGCAAAATGTGCATAAAATTCTCTACTACACAAATACAATTTGATAATAAAACTACGCTGATATGAATATATAACTATATAAATATATTACACAAACCATGATTGATATGTTCAATGTTCCTAAACTATTATAATTATAAAATAAAACATACTATACAAATTCTTACTTACTATTATATAAAATAGTATATGCATCAATAAATATATATATATATATATATATATATATATATATATATATATATATATATATATATATTTATTTAAATTTGTTGACCGGGAGTGTCCGATTGGACATAGGTCCATTTTCAGCGGAGGCCCGGGGAGGAAAGCTCCACAGTAAAATAAACAGACAGTAGTTACATTGGATTACATAGCTATTAACAATTTAATATAGCAATTACTTACAGCATATTTACAGATGAAGAACATAGTACATCAGTAGACAACTAGAATCTATATCTGTGAAGTACATAACAGACATTAACAAATGTTACAATGAAAAGTTCCTGCTGTATAATAAGTAGTAGGCTTATGAGCATCTGAGCTTGCTACAATCAAGGCAGTTAGTCGAGTGGAGAGAAAGGTAGTGGTTGAATGGGGTGGATGATATTACAGTGGGAGTTGCAAGGGCATAGCCAGCATGTTTTTAGGTGCGCTTTTAGTAAATATTTGAAGTGGCTGCATGATGATACGGAGGTAATTGTGGGTGGGAGTGAGTTCCATAATTTGGCTATGGCACGAGAGAATAGTGCTTCACCAGCAGAGTTATTGGCTTTAGTAATCTGCAAATGATTTTTGTTGCTGGATCTTAGTGGTCTGGTGGTGCGATAGGGTTGGAGTAGATTCTGGAGGGATGGGACATTTAGTGGATGGTTTACTAGTTTGTGGGCGAGTGAGAGTTGATACCACTGAAGGAGGTGATGGAGTTCAAGCCAGCCCAGTTCAGCAAGTGAGAGACAGTGGTGACTACGGTAGGATGCCCCTGTGGCGAATTTGGCAATTTTGTTGTAGCAGGTCTCTAGCTTGTTTAGATCACATTGCCTTAGGTTGGTATATATTGGAGAGGCATAAAGTCGGGTGGAGATAAGGTGGGAATTTGCTATTGAAATCTTTGCTGCTTTGGTGAGAAATTGCTTATTTCTGTATAACGCTCCTAGTTTTTTGTGGACTTTTTATGGTCATGGATATGTGAATGTCAAATTTTAGTTTATTGTCTATTTCCACTCCTAGCAATTTGGTGTGTTCAGTTGGGTATATAGTGGTGTTGTCTTTTGCTGTGATGTTAAAGTGAGAGTTGTTTTGAGTATGTTTGGTGGGCTGGAAGATGAGTAGTTTATTTTTGTTTGGGTTGAGTATTAATTGGGCATCGGATAACCATGTTTCAACAGAGGAAAAGGCTTCCTGTCTGACTTTTTGCAGTTTGGGTAGGGAATGGGCTGAGCAGATGATGGTCGAGTCATCTGCGTATTGTATGAGTGTGCCATGTTTGGTGGTAGAGGCTAGATTATTGGTGTAAACAGAGAAGAGTAGAGGTCCAAGGATGGATCCTTGGGGAACCCCTATGGAGACAGGCAGTTGGGGAGATATGTAATTCTGCCATACAACGGATTGTTGGCGGTCAGACAGGTAACTCTAAAATGAGTTGGTGACTGATTGTGAGAAGGATAGGTTATTGAGGACAGAGATAAGTTGTTTGTGTGGGACCATGTCAAATGCTTTAGATAGGTCAAGGAAAGTAGCAGAGGAGAGATAGCCATTGTTTTTATGCTGAAGGATAGTGTTAGTAAAGGAGAGTAAGGCATGGTGGTGCTATGGTTTGGTCGGAAACCATGCTGAGTATTGGAAAGGAGGTTGTTAGTAAGGTGGTAGTCAGAGACCTGAGAGTGAATGCATCTCTCTAGTATTTTGGAGAGTGGAGAGAGAATAGCTATGGGGCAGTAATTGGTTAGTTCTGCGGAGGGTCCGCCTTTCTGGAGGGGAATTATATGTGATACTTTCCACAGTGTGGGAACGTAACTTTCTGACAGAGATCGGTTAATCAAGATGGATACTGGGTAGACCAGAGCATTAGCTGCGATTTGTAGGTATTCACTTGGGAGGTTGTCTGCTGCTAATTTGGTGGGTATAAGTTTAGTTAAGAGAATATATATAGAAAATAAAAAGCGAAAAATAAAAAATGAAAACACATACAATAAGTAATTATAAATAAAAATACATATATTGAAATATAATACATATCAATCCACCATATAATGACAAGTTAATAATACACCAAAATTTCACCTATTAAAAATGAATACTAGCCTGCCTCCCACTACAACTACCTCTCTTCCCTCATTTGCTGTCTCCTTGAAACACTCAAACCATGCATCCCCTCTGCATGCACCCCCTCTGCATGCACCCCCTCTGCATGCACCCCCTCTGCATGCACCCCCTCTGCATGCACCCCCTCTGCTGACCAGCTACCTGCTGAATATCTGCAAACTGCAGCTAAAGAAACTGCACATCCCATCTCCATTCTAATAAATAGAACAATTACTGAAGGCACCATCCCGTCAGTCTGGAAAATCTCCCATGTCATCCTTCTTCATAAGGGCAGTAACTCTACTGAACTCTCTAACTATCGCCCAATAGCCTTACTCTCCCCACTAGCAAAAATCATGGAAAAAGGCATCCCCCCATCAACTATTAGACCACCTACTCCAAAATAACATACTAGCAAATTGTCAGCATGATTTTTGACACTTCCATAGCACCACTACTGCCCTCCTATCCTTTTCAGATTGTATCAACAAAAATCGCAATAACAATACTCTGTCTTCTGCTCTCTTTATTGACCTCTCAAAAGCCTTCGATATAGTAAACCACCGTCTACTTCTGAGCATACTTAAGTCCCTCTCACTTGATACTCAGGCAATAAAATGGTTCAGCTCCTACTTAGAAACAGGAAACAAGCTGTACTTTGGGAGAATAACCTATCCACCTTTCTTCCTGTTACCTTGGGCATCCCACAAGGCTCCATCTTGGGCCCTCTCCTATTTTCACTCTTTATCAACGATCTAATCATGAATACTCCACAAGCCCCCTGCATACAATATGCAGACATCTCAATCAACGATCTAATCATGAATACTCCACAAGCCCCCTGCATACAATATGCAGACGTCTCAATCAACGATCTAATCATGAATACTCCACAAGCCTCCTGCATACAATATGCAGACGACTCAATCAACGATCTAATCATGAATACTCCACAAGCCCCCTGCATACAATATGCAGACGTCTCAATCAACGATCTAATCATGAATACTCCACATGCCCCCCGCATACAATATGCAATTGTCTCAATCAACGATCTAATCATGAATACTCCACAACTAATCATGAATACTCCACAAGCCCCCTGCATGCAATATGCAGACATCTCAATCAATGATCTAATCATGAATACTCCTCAAGTCCCCTGCATACAATATGCAGATGACTCAACATTAATATGCTCTGCCTCATCCATATCTGAACTGCAGTTTCTCACCCAAGTAACATTTAACATAGTAGAGAATTGGTTTCTCCAATGCTGCCTCCTCCTACACCCCCCAAAAAACAAACTATTGCTCTTTACTCCTACACAAAAGTCCTCCCCATTGCAACTCACAGTAACATCTAATAATGGCACTGCCATATCTCCCAACCCAATCACCAAGCTCTTAGGTGTAACTATAGACCACAACCTCACCTTTGATACCCATATCAATACTACAATCAAGTCAGTGAACAGAAAACTAGGCTCCCTCTATAGACTAAAACAGTTTCTTACTCCAAAAGCTAGAACTACTATTGCCCATACCCATCTTATCGCTACCCTCCTGTACGCATCTCCTATTTATACCAACCTATCTAAAAACAACCTCAACAAGCTTGTTAACTCCTACAATAACATTGCCAGATTGGCCTCTGGATCCCCATTTAGAACACACCATTGTCGTAATCTCAAACAGCTAGGATGGCTGGAACTACCTAATCAGCTTCTCTTTCACCAACTTATTACCACCCATAAGACCCTTTATCCTCCTATCAATACTCCTATACTAACTACCCTCATTACCCCCTACAAAAATCTTAAAACCCTATGTTCATCAAGGAAACTTCTAGTATCCACACTAAAATCCAGTAATAGGGCTGGGGACTCTCTGTTCTCCAACACTGTAGGGAAACCTGGAACCTGCTCCCTAGTGACCTAACCTCCCTCTCCTCTACACCACTTTCCAAAAAGCAACCTAAAGCAAACCTCAACACTTGCTGGTTTTGCACCTGCACTGACCCAGACTAACAAGCTGCTGCCTGCCAGTCTCACCTTCATTGATCTTAGTACTGCTGCACTACCAGTACATTTCATTAACCTTACAGATTATGTGCAGCTAGCTAAGTCTGTACTTACCGAGTCTTTCTATATAACCATCTCAGAGTTTTAACCTGGTCTCTTAGCTTTTAACTGTAGGAATGTGTCTTCAGCATCTGTATTAACTTAATCCTGCTCTTAACTACACTACCAAAGAATTGTGACTTAATCTGCTTGCTCATTACTCTATATACATGCTCCCAGCTAATGTATATTATTCTTTCCTTTTTATTTGATGTTAAGTACCTGATCTCTAAATCTATGTTTTTAATTCTCTCTAGTCATAAAAGGATACTCTACAAGTTCTTTATAATTGTGTTCTAGTATTACAAATATATTGTTTCTTATGTTATGTTTATGTTTTATTTTCATCTATGTTGTAGTTTTTCTCCCCAGGCCTCCACTGAAAATGGATATGCATCCAGTTGGACTAGCCCAGTCAACAAATGTAAAATAAATAAAATAAATAAATAAATAATGACTCCTCTAACTCCTTATCCAATTTGGGCATAATGGCACGGGTGCTCCAGAAAGAATTCAGGAACTCCCAATCCCAAGGACAGTCCAACTAGTCATTTTTATTCCCCTTTTCCATCCTGGTATTCCCTTTTCCTTTCTAAAAAGTTTGAATCTCCACTTTTCTCTTTGGCAACACATAGATTCCGATAAATGAGTTCTGAAGATCATTCCTCTTTGTCAGAGGTTATTCTTCATCCTCCAGACCAAACTTTTATTTATTTCCACCTGTCCTTCATTACATGCTGTTCCAAGGAGTGAAAGAACCAGTTCCTCCTTCCCAAGTTGGGAAAGTTTTTGTTCAAGGATGTTTTTACTGCCAAAGAAAGAAGATGCTTGGAGACCATTTCTGGATCTTTCTTAGACCTGTTTGCAATAGTGCCTGGATCTTTACCTAACTTCTAAATAATGTAATTTCACCATCTGTTACTTATTCCTCCTCACTGAAGCATTTATGCAACAATACATTTAAAAGATGCTTAACATCATATTCCTTTTCATCCAGACTTCAGGGTTTTTTTAACATTTGTGTTTCTCGATCATTATCCTTTGGACTGCACTCTGTGCTAAGAGTTTTCAGAAAATGGCTACCTCCAGTTGCAGCTTGTTCCAGGCTGCAGGGTATCCATTTTCTTTTTTCTATATTAAGATGACTTGTTTACCTTTGCAGAGTCTTTTTCAAAGTATCAGGACTCTCTGACTTGGGTGAGAGATCTTTCACAAGATGGGATTCCAAGACAAAATTAAAAGGCCTTTCTAAGTTCTTCACACAGGATTGTGTTCCTGGTGTGTCAGCTGGACACCTTAGTTTAAAGAGCTTTTCTTCCACAAGAAAAATAAATGTATATCTATATCTATTTCTAAGGTTTCCCACTCAGACATTGGTCAATGTGAGGGAATACCTTATGATTTTGGGTCTCAAGGCATCTGTGTTTCTCATGGTAACCCTGGCAAGAATCCACATGAGAAAGTTACAATGGTACCTTTGGTCCCAGCATCACCTTCCCTTGTCTTTTCAAATTCCAGTGTTGGGGTTTGTCAGTATAAAAATCACTTGGTGGAGACAGCAAATATCCCCATATTTGGGTCTCCCCTTATCTCTCCTTGTTCCAAAGCAGTTAGTCACATCAGATGCCTCTTTTCTTAGGGAGCAGTTTCACGTGGGATAATAGTGCAAGGTGTGTAGGGGCACCTAAGACAGATGCAAGCACATAAATATACCAGAGACACTTGCTCTGATCACTGCACTTGATTCTCTGAGTCATCATTGGTCTACAGGACCTCTTCAAGTTCTTTCAGACAATAAAAGTCATGTGGTACATCTACAAGTAGGGTGGAAACTGGGTCTTACCCCCTTTGCAGACTAGCCATGTTAGCTTGGGATGTAGATTCACAGCACAATCTCACTTTACAGGCATCCTACATTCTGTCAGAGCAAAATTGTGTGGCAGACTAGCTGAGCAGGACAAGACAGACCCTCATGTATGCAAACTAGATCAGAATGTCTTCCAAGATTTGATCCATCTATGGGGAGTTCCTCCAACAGACCCATTTGCCTCCTCTCTAAATAATCAGCTGGCAAGATTCTGCTCCAAGACACTACTACAAAATCAGATATTAGCAAATGGAAACGGTTTTCTAGTTGATGCCAAAACAACATAACCAGCTCTTATTCAGGGATAGTTGTTCTCTGGTTTTACAGTATTTGTGTGAGTACATATCCTGTGGCCTTTCTTACTCCTTTGTCACAGTTCATTTATTGGGCATTTCAGCATGTCTGACCATGGGTCACCCTCTTCCAAAGCTTTCTCATGTGAAACGTTTTTGAAAAGGGTTTTACTTAAGAGGCTTCCAAGAAAACCAGGGGTCCCTTTTTTGGATCTTAATTTTGTGTTAGAGATGCAAACATTTGCTGCATATGAACCAGCTAATCTGGCTGAATTGAGGTTCTTAACATGGAAAACAGTTTTACTGATTTCTCTGACCTCTGCAAAAAGAGTATCTGAGTTGCAATCTCTTATGATGAGTCAACCCTATCTCATTTTACACAGTGACAGGGTTCCTTTGATAACGAATGTGTCTTTTATGTCTAAAGTGGTATCTGAGTTTACTTTATGCCAAACTATCCATTCTGCTATTTTCTTTGTTGTATCTTTCGGCTTATCCCGGTTAGGGGTCACCACAGCAGAACTCCGGTCCGCTATTGTTTGGTAGTGGATTTTTACGTGCAGAGTTACCAGCCCTGATGCACAACCTTCAACGAAGGTATGTCCATTCACGCATGCCTCCACACAGAAGACGTTCTAGCTGAGAATCGAACGGGACAACATCTTGCTGTGAGGTGACACTACAGCAGCACCACTACCGCGGATTCTGCTATTTTTTTTACTTATATCTTAAAAATGAGGGAGAAAGGATACTCCATACCTTGGATGTCCACAGACAATTTAGGTACTGTCTTAACAAAACTAAATCTTTTAGATCTTTGGATTTGTTATTCTTTTCTTGTGAAGGTAATAAGGAACAACCTATGTCAATACAGACTATTTCCAAATGGTTGCCGAAGGCTATTACCTTTTGTTTTACTCCCCACAACAATTGTTTTTCCTGGCAAGGTCAAGGTTCACTCTACCATGGCCCTGGCTTTATCTATGGCTTTTTGGAAAGGGTTTGATTCTTGAAGTATTCCAGAAGCTGCAATTTGGTTCTCTGTACATACTCCTACAAAGCACTACAAACTTGATTACTTCTCTAGGTCTAGATCAGGCTTTGCAAAGACTGTTCTCTAGGGCCTGCTAGACCCTTTTCCTTTCACCTCCCAAATATAATTCACTTTGGAAGCTGGCTGGCTGTTATATCCTTGACAGGATATGACCCATATAGCTAGGGCTACTTCATCTGTGATCATTGGACCATCAACTGTTATGGTAAGTTTACTTATAAACTGTACTTTTAGTTTTAAGCAACAATTGCGGACCTGAGGAAGATTTTATTTAAAAAGACTGCACCCATGTAACATTTTTCTCAATGGTGAGAAGTCTGCATGTCATCGATAAAATGTCTTATATATGTGCTGAGAAACCGCAAGCCAGTAACTAAAAGGCGATCATGAGGAAAGAAGCATTTTTGTATGTTAAGAGAGTTGTTCCAGTAACATAACATACAGTGTGCTGAATCACCTATTAAGCATAAAACAGTAAAAATATATTAGAACTAACTGCACTGCTTCAGTCCATTGCAATATCTGACAGAAGAGGTTCTATAATAAACAACAGAATTTTAGTGACAATTAATCTCTTTTGTTATACAGAAAACAATGGTCCTAATTAAATGAACAGAATTTTCTCATATTTATAAAAATGGACTAATTGAATTTGTAACTGCATTGTTTGCAATAAACTTAGAATACAGAATGCTGAAAGGCATTACAAAATGAGATTTCATTGTGGTGAGCTAAATAAAAAAATAAATTTAAATGGATTTTTCTAGAGTCATCTTTGGAACACTTACCTGGACATCTTTTGTTGATACCTTACTGTCCTTTAAAACGTGGGATATTTGAAGTTAGCCATAGTGTGGCATGTGCATGTGCTTTCACTGTTGTAAAGCAACGCAAATTAATAAAATTATTAGAAATGTTGTGAAATCATTGTCGATCTTGTTTTCACCACACACGATACACATGTAATCACATTCTGATTTGTAACACGTAAATCTATGAATGGTCAGCCAAGAAAAAAAGAGATGCAGCTCTTGGGATATTTATTTATTTCCATTTGTTTACCAGTCAAGTCCAACTGGGTAAAAAAGACCATTTTGCTAGAGGCCTGGGGAGTCCATAACTAATAAAATACAGACTTGAGCAACAAACTTTGAGAGAACTATATTTTACAAAACAAAAAAGGACAATTTGACAATGTTACCCTGGTAGTACACCATATAAAACATTATACAGTCACAATCTTTAAGCTTGAAATGCTGAGATTCTCATCATTGCATGCATCTTTTAAAATGCGTTGTACAAAATTTAAGATTTTAACAATCCCTAGGATTCAGAAAGAACCTTGCTGCTCATGTAAATTGACCTTCATAGGTCAATTTCCATCTATCTATCCACCCGACCACAACCCTGTTTCCCCATTTCTGCATATGGGGTATGGCCGTCGCATTAACAATGACGATCCTCTAGAGCCAAGGTCAAGTTATGTGAAATTCAGAAAATATGATTCAGTGACAGCTGTGGCTAGTCAGAAGACCTCATTATTAGCTCATTAGTATATATCTCCGAATTATACTTTTCTAACACTGCTGTTGTCAGGCTTAACAGTGGTAATATTTCCCTGATGGTCCATGCATCTCCTTTGCAAAGTTACCCACTCAACACTCACACAAATGCACACACATGCACACACGCACGCATGCACGCATGCACGCACACACACACACACACACACACACACACACACACACGCACACACACACACGCACACACACACACACACACACACACATTCAGATACACATGCACTCACCAACAAACACATATTCAGACACCCATGCATCCACCCCCCACACTAATCCAGTTTGATTTATGCACCTACTGACATGCACGCCTCATCCACACATTTACACACACTAACACACACCTTTGCTGATCATTAGCTTCTGTAGGAGTGAATAAGTGACCGCTGTCTATTAACACTGGTCACTTTTGCCTTGGACAGTAGCAATTTATAATCACTTGGCGTGTAAATTGGGCATCTCTGACATTTCTGGGGGAGATCACATGACTAATTAGCTCCAGCTGCTTCGCTGGATTCTTGCGTTAACATGTAGTTCTGCCAGTGGGACTGCCTCTGTGATGAGGATCCTGCCAGTGGAAACTTCTGCAGTAGGGTGGTCTAAGAACTGGAAAAGCTTATTGCTAGCAGGAAAATGGCCATATTAAGGCTTCCTGCCTGCAGTAAGTCTCTGAACCCCAGAGAATGTTTACATACAGATTTTGTAAAACATTTTAAGAAATCAATAGCTATAAAATACTTTTTAAATAACAGGACTAGAAATTAAATGTCCATGCTGTATGGAGAGAACAGGGACAAGAAAGGACCGAAGTGAAAGACCAGCACTTTAGTAGCATCTATCACAGAAGCTGCTGTTAAAAAAGAAATAATTAGTAGAGCATATAAAATACTGCATGATAATTATAAGAATCAGTCAGAGGAAGTTAGAAAGGATTGGGGAGAGAGACTGGATAAGCAATTCACAAAAAAACAAAACAAAAAACAATGGAGGATATATGTATGTCTCCCAAATATGAAACAAAGTCTAGAAGATTTAGGATCTTTGCTTAGAAGTGTTTACAGGGGTATTTTTGTACCCCAAGTAGACTCCAAAGAATTTTTCCTGAGGTAGACAGCAAATGTTGGAGGTGTGATGGGGAAGAAAGAGGTAACTGGAAACATATTTTTCTGGGAGTGTAATGAGTTGGCAGACTTTAAAGATTCCCTGCAGCCTGCTCTGTCAGAGATACTGGGGGAGTGACTTGGTGTAACTAGGAATGTATTTCTGAGTTATGATACAGAATCGGAATTGCCTAGACATAGTAAGGCCTTGCTGAGTCTAATTATGGTGGCTGTCAAAAAAGCAATTACTGGAAAATGGAAATCAAAGTCTAAACCAGCTGTACTAGAAGTAATGAATCTAATAGCAGAGATAACCCAAGTGAAAATGGGATCTTTAGGAAAGTATAGGATCACAGGAGGTTACTAGGCCCTAGGACCCTTACAAACCCAGCTAAGAACAAACCATGTTCCCAAGAATGTCAAGGTATTAAGCAGAAATAAGTCAACAACTACTGCCCTGTCCAAGAGGGACACAGGTAAAACTCCTGGGGTGAATTTGTGGTTTTCCATCCAATCATCCAAATTACACTTAAATAGGGTCAGTGAGGGGTTCTGCTTCACCTGAATTGGAAGTTTATTCCAGAAGGGAGGTAACCTTTCTGAGACATATCTGTCTCTCCAGCAAGTCCAGTTTATGTCACATACTAGGCTGAGTTTCCATGAATGAGTGCATCTTATACCCAACACAAGCAAATTACATAGAAACAATGGGAACTGTGGGCAGAAGCGGCCTTAGGTCAACTGGTGCCCTAGGCAAAAGGGCTCCATGGTGCCCCCCACCACACCACCCGGTGCCCCCATCCTGGTCTGTCTACACCAAATAAATACTGGAAAAGTGCCGGCTATGACTGTGGGAACAATACATGCAGATGAGGAATGAGGTTTAAAAGAAGGCCGGATTTGAATGAGCTATGTAATGTTTGACTGACAATGACTGGATAGATTACAGGTGATGTACAATGTATGCAACTAAACTTATGTCAGTATGTTTTGTTTTCATTTATATACATGTATGCTTGCCTATGTCATATGTGATAATTTAATAAAGATGTTTCTTGCTTAAAACAAAGGACAATGTTACAGCAAGGACCAATTAAAGTGGGACCAGAAGGACACATTGAATAGTCAAACAGACTGGGTTTCAAGACCTACACAAGGGAAGGAGGCATCACCCTTAGCTCTGTTTAAACAATCGACTGAATTTCAAAGAGAAAAAAAATCAGAAGTAGCAAGTCACTTTTTTACCTACAAGTACAGAAATACAAGGAACAGTACTAGCTAGCTATCCATTTATCTAGCTCTCTCTATCTATCTATTTATCTATTCATCTATCTGTATATCCATCTATCTTTCTATCTATCCATCTACCTTTCTCTCTGTCCATCTATCTATCTATCTATCTATCTATCTATCTATCTATCTATCTATCTATCTATCTATCTCTCTGTTTGTGTATCAATCTA
>NC_056747.1:199193619-199204982 GCF_019279795.1 Protopterus annectens
GCCATAATGAGGCACACGCACAAACCAGAATCATCATAGAGTGTGTGTTCAGGATGCTGAAATCACGGTTCCGGTGCTTGGACACATCTGGTGGAGCCTTGCAGTACTCTCCAGGCATGTGTGCCCACATCGTCATAGTATGTGCCATGCTACATAACATGATCCTGCGGAAACAGCTGCAGCAGGGACAAAATGGTGAAGGCCCTCATAGCCCACTGCATTTGCCAAGGCCATCACAGGCACAGAGGGATTCAGACCATGAACATACTGTGCCAGCCCCAGTAGGCAGACGGAGGCATGCCCTATATGCCTACACCTTGGCAAAGAGGGAACGTATAGCACATACGCTGACAGTGTAGGCCCCTACGGACTGACACACCTCTCCACCTGCACACACAGTAAAATTGATGGCACACAAGCACGACCACCTGTAAATTGTAATGTATAGGTGGCCCACTGTGTGAATCCTACATAGGCAGCCCACAAACATCGTACACACAACAGCTATTGGAACACGGAATGTCAACACCTGAACAGTACATGCCTATCAGCATATGTTGGTGCTGTGTGTATAGGTTCCCAGGTACATCGGTGGGTACATGGCCGATTGTCAGAGGCCATACACCAAACGGGGCAAACAGTGTCCGCTGTCACCACAACATCGAGTAACCAACTGTCGTGTAGAGGAGCAGAGGCAATCGTGGGAGCACATGTGTCTAAGCGCTGTTCTGCAGACACTCAGCAAGGAGTCCCTGCTGCATTAATGAGGGGCTCCACCTAATATAATCATGGATGTTGTGTCAAGGCATGGGGTGTACCCATGACAGGTATTCGTCACCCCAGCATGCTCCCACCCACGGTCGTTTGAAGGTGTAGCACAGTATCGTGTGTGGCTCACTGTGATATACATACACAATGCCAGAGCACATACAGTAAACATCACATGGACATACCATTAACTGGACTCATCAATATGTAAACTAACTGAGTTACCCATGTGACTGCAGTATGGAGTAACAGCTGTAGTGTACTCCACGTACAAAACGACATAACACGTGTACAAATCCCAGATGGCCATATGTTAAATGCAGTGACCGTCGTGCATGTTCCCGGTCCCGCGTCCTGCAAGGGATGTAACGTAATCTCGAAGTCACGAGTAATGCATGTCGGATGCAGGTCATCAGATCATACGTTTAGCAGACGTTACCGGGAATATACATTGCCCACTGCTGGTAAGCGATGTTTAAATATGACTATATGGATATGCACAAAACAGGGATAAGCTACTCTGAATATCGCGCAGATCACGGTGAATTATGTCCAGAACAGGTGAAACCAGCATTATTTACCCCTGTACTAATAGCGCCTGCTCTGAAGGGTAAAACGACCACTGCCAGGTGTAGAACATGCAATTATGTATAGAATCACCTAACACTATTGCTAGGCAAGATGTACCTATGGTAGGGTTGCCACCTCCTCAAAGTACTATTGTGGGGCATTTTTTTAAATTTTTAAAAATTTTTTCACCATCATATATTAATCCATTTGTTCACCATTATAATTTTATATTTATATATTTATATATTTATCAATTTATCTATTTATTCATATAAGATCATTCATACAAAATGTTTCAATCCTTAGTCAAGGCAGTCCTACCCTCCGTGGACATGTCAAGACATATTGTTACAAGTATATTGTATGGGTCATATTATACAAACAATATGGAGGTATACATACATAATATGAAGTCATACAGTCATGATGGTAGGTTGTATACAGAATACACTAGGACATCTTGTAGTATTTTAGTGATTGCTAAAGCATTCAATTTTAATGTAATTTTTTATAGTAACTTAACATTTGCAATGTAACTATTTAAATTTTCATACATTGGTGTAATATGCCTTTAAATTCAAAATTGAGTTTGTGTGTTTGGCGCCAAACTGTGTTATTTAAAGTGTGCAGTAACAGTCAATGTTGTTCTGAAGAAGTCTGGTTTTCAGATGAAAGCGCTTAACGTGTGTTTATTTTTCTTTATTTGTGACAAATAAACTTCTTAGTCCGAGTTGAGACCCTCCTTTGTGTTTCCTGCATCAGACATCTACTACTGTTACGTTGTCGCCTGTGAGAATTGTGGGACATACGTCAGATGTCTGCAGGCCGACACATACACCCGGCCAGTATGGAAAGCAGAACTGCACTGTTTTGCCTAGATAAAAGCTCATTCTTGTAATGTTTACTTACTTATTCTGTTTGTTGGTTCAGATACAGAATAACTATTTTATGCGATTATTACATAAACTATAGGAAATAAGTATGTTCTAAAATCACAGGACATTTGCCATGTTTACAAATATTTTGCAGGACACAACTGCCCAAAAAGGGACTGTCCCTCGCAGAGTGGGACAGCTGGCAACCCTAACCTATGGCAGGTGTGTAATGTGACAGGTACAGACACAAAAGTGCAGAGACCAGGAAACAGTATACACCAACAAGTACACAATGAAAAGTGTAGCTTGCCTGTCACTTTCCCCGTCATATATATATATATATATATATATATATATATATATATATATATATATGTGTGTGTGTACACATATATACATATATATAATACAAAGGGCGATAGAGTGATATATGTTGATATATACGGATTCAGCGATATCTGCAAATATATATAGATAGGTCAACGACATTCATAATACCTTGGAGGTACAAATACTTAGGATACCGCCAACTATGGAATGTGTACCATACCGACATGCGTAACCACGGGGCTGAAAGACCGAAAGAGAACAGTACAACCGCGAGCAATAGTATGATGATATGAATGGATAATTAGTTACTGCTGCCGGTGTTGCGGTCCACGTAGGTACTGTGTTCAACTGTGTGTGTGAGTGCCGTAGTCTGTGTATTTGTGTGTTGAGGGTGCCGTGTGCGTCCCTGTGTGACTGTAATGTGTGTGTGTGTTCACATCATGTGTCTGCTAGTGCCAACTCGGAGGTAGATGATTATGGTAGGTGTGAGTATAGCTAGTCGTAGGCATACGGTCACCATCTGTCCTACATTAGGAGGGACAGCCCCTCCCTGGGCAGGTGTGTCCTGACATAAAACATTACAAAGGGCAAATGTCCGAGATCGTAGGACATTAATATGTCCCATACATAATGTAATAGTTGCATTAAATAGTTATGCCTGTATGTAAGAAACGTGAATGTTACATGCAATGTGATAAATAGCCAAAGTCCAACAACAATAGGTATGTATTGAGGATAAAAGTATGTGCTATCCTGTGTACTGACCATGGCTATGTGTTGGCCTGTAAACACCGCTGTGTGTCCCGGAAGTGTCCAACAATGGCCATATGAAAAGGTGTCAACCCATGGCAAAGAGGTTCTGTTACCAACACAACCGCAATGACTGCAAATATCTGGGACAGAAATACACGGAATAGCTGTCATGTAGACATATCCCTTTACATATCGCTGCAATTCCGGAGGTATGGAAGTATCAACCTCACCTGCATACTATATAGAAACCAATGTACAATCCCGTAACATAAGTCTACTAACTGATAGCTCTTTAGTAAGGGAAGGAGCCCACACACATATATATGGAATATGTAGAAATGCAAGCCCCACAAACCTGTATATGGTATGTACACCCACCGACATCTCCCACACTAGAAACTATAGCAATACAGACTGTAATAACAGCATAAACATCCAGTCAGTCAATTGCAACTGCAGAACCGTCAACATACCTTGTGAGAGACACAATTAAAGGCGCCATGCAAAATTGCAGCCATTGTATAATGGAACAAATGGCGATGTTACAGGTTTTGTTTGAAATAGTCCATTAACAGACGTTGGGATGACAGGTACACCCACATGTTGAACCACATACTCTAGCTGTCACACACAATCCACGGGGGACATGAATCCAAAGTATACTTGTCTCTATGCATAGCAGTTGCAATTACACATAACAAAACGCAATACAGGCCGTCTCCCCGAAGGTAGGGCAAATGGCCAACGCCCAAGTGGAGAAGTCAGTTATACCCCACTGTTGCCGCATAATTGGCGAATGTAATAGCTGCAAAGCTGATATGCAAGTAATTAGTCACTCAGAATCACCAATAGGCGGCAGGAAACCACATGTTACAGGTATCAACGTATATAAGGAAGACTTGCCAGACATTCACACCGTATGCTCATATAAAATACCCATGTAAGCAGTGTGAGAGAGATAGAGACGAAAGTACGTAACGATAACAAGGTATGTAGAACACTCGGTATGTAAGTATATGTATAGCATGTTTTGTATTAATTATTTACTGTATGTATAGCTCGTTTTGCATTAATTAAAAGTGTCCACAATGCATAACGTGGGAAAAGGTATTTATGTAGTGATGTCTTGCTGAGCATACTTAAGCTTGTAGAAACTGTGCATCCAGGTGTGGGCCACAAGGTACACATCACAGACACCACAAGGGATGCTACATGAGGGCTTTAAACAGAACAATTACATACAACCCGCCGTCAGTGGTAGGGTATGTCCAACAAGTACGTGCCATAGCCGGGAATAGTATATGTTGATATACTGTCACAGTAGGCATGTGTATGGGCATATAACGACAATGACATGTCTAAGGTGGTCCCGCTGTGCAAGTATGCTTTGCATTATGAGATACTATGTAAAATATGTGTAATGTATAGTATTGTAGGTAGATATGTCAGATATTCTACACAGCATAACAGGCATATCATGCATACCACAGGTATCATCTATTGGCATGTACAATAACAGGATACATATGGCTTGTAGGCATGGGACATTGTAATAGCATGATAGCTAATCTAAATGGAAGGGCTACCAAGTAACCATGCACAAAGGACATGTAATAGCTTCACATGTTCATAGTGGGGTACTATGCAGTCTGGCAAGTCTATGTGTAAGCACAACCACAGTGTTCACACCAGTGGCACCTCTCTAGGGTAGTGTCCTGTGATCAGCAGAGCCATGTGTTACCTGCACCTCTGCACAGTACAGCCACTGCAGTGATCCCTGGCGTACATGTGTGTCCCAAACACCAAGGGAGGTATCACATGAACAGTGCTACTGAGTGTCCCTGCGTGATGTACATAGGAGTCATGTTCCAAAGCATGGTGAGTGTCCGGTTTGGGAATGTAACCCTCAAGCACATCCCACTCATTGTTGCGTGTGTGCACATATCCATGGGCATGTTGCTCACAGTGGCATCTGTGTATGTCGCGTATGTGGAGTATATCCATTAATATTGTTGTGGACATGGGCCCTGTCTGTTCAGCAGAGGTCACCCCTGCGTATGTAGTATGCAAATGTGTACAGACGTGGTGTCCGTAGTTCAGCCACATACTTTAGCTGTCAGAGCTCAATAAACGTCATGGTGTGTTAATGTTGTGGTATGTAAAGCTGTAGCTGTTGTGTAAGGTACACCCTAAATGGGGTGGTGTACCCTTGAATGTGTGTAGAAGTCTTGAGTTCAGAGGTACAATGGGTGCCTATGTAGCAGCTACACACCCAGTACAGATAAGTGTGGCCATGTAGAAGGATATCCATGCCACAGTGGCAATACGGTAATCACAGGAGTGGGTGTGACATACGTGTGTACTACAAACATGTACAATGTGACATGTATGTAGGGGACTTCCACCTATGTGATAGTGGATGAATGGAGTAATGCAAAGGTGATGTCCATGGACCTTGTGTCATGCAGCTTGAGGCCATGATATTCATATCAGGTATCTGTCACAGTGACATCCGTATGGATGGAGTCAGTATCAGCTGGTGGATCAATCATGGTGCTTTGTATGCAGGGGTTTGTAAAGCTAGGCAGGGAAAGTCCCTCTGTGCTAGCCTGTACCTCAGGGAAGCATATACTGAACATGAGGGGCCCTATGACTGAGGACTGTGGTATGTCAAATGTAACTAAAATGCAGTAGGTACTATGGTATGCTACCCTCATTGTGTGTCCTGTCCATGTGCCACATTGCATAACATCCTGAGACATAGGGTACAATGTGCAGGTGGATGTGTATGTTGTCAATACCAGAATGGAGAATGGTGCTGAGAGGCAATGAGAGGACAATGTAGGATGTGTGGACACCCGTACCAGCATCAACTATCCTGGTAACTGTATGAAAGGAGTCCACCAGGTGTAGGGGCCATGCTCTGGCCCTAACAAGTCCAACCCGGGTGGCATCAAAGGACCGGAGCCCAACAATGTCTCTGTGAATGACGTCCTTGATGATGTGCCCCATAGCCATGCAGAACAGTCCAGTCAGGTGTGTAGGACTATAGTCCCACTCGTGCATTGTAGTGCCACATGTGTGGAGTGTGATGAATGTTGCTGTGTGCCATTCAGGGGCCACACTGTCTGATGCAAGGCTATTACTGAATATGGTGGCCTAGTGGGGAGACATGTCGTTCAGAGGTTTGTGGACATCATGGCCTGGGACTTTGGAAGGTGACATGGGGCCAGTGTCCCAGGACATATAGAGTGCAGGTTAGTACTGTGTAGGTGTGACCGCAGGGATGCCGCAATGTTCCTGCATGGATTGTGGCCCTGTAGTGAGTGAGAGGGTGTAATGTTAGCATTGAATCCATCCACCAGCATGTTGCCAACATCACCTGGGTCTGTAATGTTCCTGAGTGACTGTTGTATGTGAGAGCAGATGTGGGTATTGCCAGTGACTACTGACATACCACCATAATGCCTTGTGGTACACCCGAATGTGTCAGTAATGTTTACGTAGCTAGTCATGGAGTATGTGATGAGGGATCCCATGGCCCTACCGAGGCTGACCAGTGAGCTACCCCACCCATGGGATTGTACACCACTGTGCAACAGCCTCCACCTGTTGTTGTACATTATGTCCATGGAACTTGACCACCAGAGTGGCGTCTGTTATCTGGTGTGTACCATCATGGCTCTGTGTGGCATAGCATGATCCATGCAGTCGTGTACGAGCTATTGAAGTGCACTGGGGTGTGTTGCAGCATTTGTATGTGCAATGTCCATCTGCACGGGTGACATGACATTAACAACCGCTGTCATAAGACATCTGTAGTAGGTGTTGCAGTACTCATGTACTGTGTATGCCGTGAAGGGTGTGGTGCCGGGATGTGGCTAACAAGGTTGATTAGCATATGTTCGGAATCCACCAATGAGGGGATGACCACATGTGTGGAACACCAATCACATGTTGGTAGTGTTCATGTCAAGGTTAATGTTGGTCTTGGAGGTGGTGTGTATGGGTTTATCCAGCCGAGTGGAGGTTATGACTCATGGATGTGTCAGTACATGAGTGGCTATCCCAGTTAAGTGTGGGTTAGTGTCAGTCACACATCAGTAGTAGCTGTCTGAGCCCTACTGTCCAGTACACCAACAAATGAGGTCTGGTAACCGTGGGGTATGTAGTGGAATCTGTAGCTTGTTACAATGTGTATAGTGGTTCCGGACACAGTTAGTTGCATGGGGAGCACCTCTGATGCATTGTGCTAAGTAACTAGCCAGGATGTGTGTACAACATAGTGGGATGTGGGAACACCTCAGCTGTGGGTGTGCCAGTCCAGGTATGTGCCTGAAAGGTATGGTCTGTCTATAACCTGTCATTGCAGGTGTGCTCTGCAGAGCCGAGAGGCAGGTCCCAGTCACTGCAGAGATATTGGAGTGGTGCATTCTAAGGTGTGCCTTGCCTGCATGCATCACAGAGGAAGATGCAAGCATTGTGTCACATGACCCCATGTCTTGCTTGCCAGTTCCCGTTCTGCCGGTGACTGTTATTGGAAACTGTGCAAGACAGGCAGTATAGAAGCAGCAAGAGCCTAACATGTGAGCTGTACACCCAGGGCTGACATGTGCAGGTCATCTGTGCCAAAGCATTGTGTTTGACCAGGTCAGTCAAAGCGGACAGATACCAGATGCCTGTGGAATGACAGCAGAAGCATAGGCAACTGTTGAAGTGACACAGTCAGTCATTGTACAGTGGTATCGGGTCTGGATGAATGCATAATGCTCCCCAGGGCTTGGCCCACACCTTCAGGGCTACAAGACTGGCGAGCTATTGCATGTCCCTGCACACGTAGTTTGTGAAGTGGCATCTCAGGGCAGTCACACTAACATGGAGAATGACAAGTCACAGCATACCTGGTGAGGTGTGGCATGGGTGCATAGGTTATGTTGCAGAACCAGTTACCCGACAGCAAGATGTAAGCGACTATCGCCTTGTGTAGCCTGCTGTGTGGAACTGCAGTGTGACCGCCTACAGAATCACCTATGACTGGTGTGTTGTGTATGTTATAACACACTATTGGCTGTATGTGATGGGCACACATGAGTCTGTGGACTATAAGTTGGTGATGTTGTGTTCCGTATGGGGGCTTCCTCTGGTGCCTACACAGTGTATGGAGAGGTACTGCACACGTTGTCCTTGTATGTGTGCCCTGTGGTGAAGATCATGTGAGACTATGTGATGAGTGGGGTGTGTTGCGAATGTTACACATCCCCACATGACTGTCAGGTGCAGTCAGGGTTGGTGACAGCATTACCCCCAGCAGGGCTGCATAAGTGCATCCCGCACAGGCTGTAGTGTCGTATGTCGGGAGGTGAGTATTGAATGTGTACATGAGACAATAGCTCTATTGCCACATGTACGACATATCCATCTTATAGACAGGCAATAGCACTGGTACGTGACAGTTGGACATGCCTGTATATACAACCATGTCTCACAGGATATGTGAGTTACATGTGTACAACAGTTGTTGTACCATAAGCAAGCTGGAAATCTTAGCACAGCCAGTGTACCTGTGGGAAATGGTGTGGAATGGGTGCTATATTAATCAGTAGTTCATGACATGCTCGCAAGTTCTGTACAAGTGCCTAGCATGACTATAAAATACAGATAGGGTGTTGGATAATATCAACCCACAAGTGGTGGCGACAGTCATAATGTGTGGCACCACACTATAACCCTGCTGAGTATGGTGTGCATGTCCATGAACCATTATCACTGTAGATGTTAGCAGTACAGATGTACAAGACAGTACGGATGTTTGATTACAAATACCTTTGTATGTCACAGGAGTGTTCTACCAGTGGCCTGTTGACAGACTCACAACTACAAATGGTGCCAGAGTGACATGTGCATATCACACCAGTGCCAGCTACAGTAGAACAGGGTTAATGTGTTGTACTCCACCCTCATTGTAGCCCATACCACACAGACAAATGTTAGGCATCTGTGTATGTAAGGATGTGAATGGCCATGACCTATGAGGAATAGCTGTGTCAGTGTTGTGAACAACATACGGAATGGGCTGTGTGGGTGAGGTGTGTGACATATGTGCACATTCTGATGGATGATATCAGCATTATCACCACTAGGTGAACATCCCTGTACCCATTAACTACCACCTAGGCTGTGGTCATCATTATGGACACTGTGTAAGGGATGGTGCTGTGCAGTACACCTCCATGACTTGGTGACATCTCCAGGCCCCTTAGGTAGTCATACGATGTACCCATGTCATGACAGGGTGTCATCCATGAGCACGGAGATCATTGGACAGGCATATACAGCACTGGGGTGACCAATATTGGATCACATATCACCTTTAAGGGGTAATGGCCATGCGTGTATGGGCGATACCAGCCTTCACAATCCTCACCTCCACTATGCAGCATGCTGTCTACCTTGCATAAAGACATCTGCTACACCATGATGATGGACATGCTACATGTCCATATCCTGATCTGTAAGATATATGTCATGGACATCCACCGTCCGAATACTAGGATCGCCACATGCTGGACAGATCCCTATGCCATACATGTGACATACTCCCGCCAAACCATGCAACCCTGTCCATCAAAGCTGCACATGTCATCCCAGTCATACATGGTGTGATGGCCGCATGGTAGATGTAGTATCAACTGTCTGGATCAGTAATGTGGCACTGATGCACCTCGCGGTGACATAATGGCTGTATGTTACAGCTAGGAAACCTTGCCCATACATGCTATGGTTCATAAGCATCCCTGCGAAGGACATCCGACTAACCATTGTCCCATGTCTATCACATGTGCAACACAGGCGATCCGTGGCAGGATGTTGAACAGCTGTACAGTGCTGTGTAGATGTATATGGCAAAACACATGCATCTACAGGTTTCCATGTGTATGTGTGCATTGTCACTGCTCAAGTCCATTAAGGCTGTGTCTGTGTTGATATGTGACATATACACAGCATCAAGGTCAACAGCATTACCGTGGACACATCCAGGCATGTGCAGATAGGTAAGAACACCAGTGCAGGCAAATAGACATGCCCACATCAAGACAGCATTCACATGGAGTATGAACACTGTAATGAGGTGATACACATATATGGTGATGATATCCAATGCACAACGGGTGTTACATGTGTGTGACACAAACACATCAGTCGTGTCCGTATCATGATGATTTGCAAAGATAACTGTGCAGATGTACTAGATGTCATAGAAATGTATGTGCAGCAGTATCTCTGTACATCTCTGAAACTGTGACTTGTCACCATCATTATGTCTTACAGATAATGCCTTGTACACGCCTTCCGGCGTACAGCCACCAGGAGGATGATGTCCTCATCCCGTACCTCCATGAGAACTATGAGGTGTTGTTCAGCCATGTGCCACAGCATGCCCAGGAGCGGGACGACCTGTGGCAGGATCTTCGCAGGAGGGTGAACAATGTGGGTGACCATAACCGCACCTACCAGCAGGTGCACAGACACTGCACGGACTTGATACGACATGCAAAACAGCGTGCCACTGCAATTGCCAGGGAACAAGGTGGAACAGGTGGTGGGCCACCAACCCAGTCCCCACTCACACACACCGAGGAGCTACTGGCCAGTCTGGGAACACCCTCAGAACAGCATCCAGAAACTCTAGCTGCCATCATGGAGGTGGGTGTCTCCCAACCAATGAGCCTGGAGTTGCCTGGTAAGTCAGTACTGCACATATGGCTATTATATCCCATTTAGTTGCATGTGTCACTGTACATTATGTAAAGTAACAACATATGCAAGGTATGTGGACACACAAGCTGCATACTACAGTATGCTACCCTGTGTATGCACACATGTGCATACTATATGCTATTATACAGGCAAATGTGTTAACATGCACAGTGCACCCTGTGGCTGTCATACAGTCATGGATAATGTTCATACTGCTGTGTCACCCCTATGCAGGTACCTCTGGCATGCCGCACAGACATGAGTCTGTTACAGGTAAGACTGTCATCAGTATCAGGCATGTAAAAGCAT